>NW_027468620.1:22999924-23042424 GCF_046254945.1 Alosa pseudoharengus | reverse complement strand
GTGTAAGTTTGAAGGCAAGTGGAGTATGATTTGTGCAGCCTTCTCTTTCTCTTCTCTCTCTCTCTCCCTCCCTTTCTCTCTTTCTCTCTCTCTCTCTTGCTGTCTCGACAGTGATATCTTGGCACGGCAGGTCTTTAGGGAGGTGTCTTTGGTTTCTTTCCAAATCAGAGTGGAACGGTGGTCAACTCAGATCCTTATGACCAAGGTTAAAAATACAGGACAAGACATTTTCCCACAACACTTTTCTCAGCATATAGTGTCCAGTCCATCATAGCCTTGAGATTTTGCCAAACGTTGGCACTAGTGCTATGTCTTGTATTGGTGATTATATTCCAGGTCGTGGCAGCAGGAGCACGTAATACTCATTGCGAATGCTGAGAAATTCTCAAGTTGATCCCCCTAATGTGGAAATATAAAGTTCCAAATCATCACCTATCATTTTGGTTCCTCCTATTTTATTGGTCTTGTTTGGTTTTAATCAGCGAGAGTCACTCGCCTTTGTCTATTACAAATGAATACTTTTTTTTTTCTTCCCAGACAATCTCCATATGCAAATATGTTATAATTAAGTAAATGAAATGATTTCTATTCCTCGTTGTCAAGCCTGCGGGCTGTGTGTAGTGCTACAGCATTGTGTGGGTGGGGAAGAGAGCGAGGCAGTGAGTTAGTACAATGTGTCTGCACCTGGGTGACACGCAGGGCTGGTGTGTCACTGGCACACTGCAGTGGGCGCGGAAGGCAGACAGAAAAGTGACAAACATCACAATAAGTTAAATCACACAAACTGTTACTGTTAGCTTATAGCAGTATTTCAAAAATAGTCATTAGTATCATTAGTTACTTTATATTACAGGGAAGAAGAGAGTAGAGCGATGCTAGTGTAACTCAGGGGTTACTGAGATCAAAGGAATGGCTAATGATAAAACGTAAAAAAAAAACATCCTTTGAAAAATGGCCTATGTGACAACGTGATGAATTTGAGTCTTGAGATAAATAAGTCCATAGAGTGGACAAATAAAGGTGTGCCGCTACTTTGCTTTCAGATGTTCAGTTCATGAATAATTACAGGTTGTCGCCTGCCCCGGAGCTATCTAACAAGCTGTCACTTCAAACGGGTGTTCAATATTTAATACCGGGGAATCTACGTATGCTTATTACATTAATAAGAATGTGGCAATGCGTCGTGCAACAAAGGGAGTCATAGCCACGTTCGCGCACTATCACCCACGGCGGAGGGTAACCCTGGATGGGGTTTGCTTTAAAGGCGGCACATCTCAGAAGTGTCATCCTCTTGTGTGGGGGGTGGGGGATTGTTCATGCTGTCATAACCAGGGCGTTCGTCACGTCACCGCGTTTGTTCATCATGGAAAATAAACAGGCAGATCACAGGCGTGTCTGAGACCAGACCCATTTCCACTTCATCAAGGCACGACAAAATATGGTGTATGTGTGTGTTATTCAGATTTCACTTTTTTCTTTTGTCGGAATTCACAATGATCACATTATTCAGATGAGATAGAATAAACCAATGTCAGGCAAAGGGTCTGCCCTGAAGAGCAGTGAGAGATCAGTAAGGTACAGCAGAGAGGTCATCTCACCAAAGGATTCTTTCGTTTGTAAGATGTCCACAGTAATTCTAGAAAGTTCTAAGCACAGAAAATTGTCAGGGTGAGATTTGGAAGCACACACACTCACGTGTCTGGGATAAAACAGAGGATCTGCAGGCTGCAGTCCTAGCTGAGAGAGGGACAGAGTGACTGATCGCCAGGGGAAGGGAAGACTCCCTGACCACAAGGTGGCATCTTCCCTTCCTGCAGGAGACTGGAAACAGGATATTCACTGAACATGCAGAGGGATGAGGAGAGAGGAACAGGAGAGGAGATATGGGGGGGGGGGGGGGTGTATATATCTCTCTCTGGAGAGCGGGGGGGTGTACATGTGGGGGCATTTGGGAGGGGCATTAAGTCTATGGTGGGGTGCCCACCTTTGGGGGTCGATGCAGCACTTTAATGAGCGGCATGAAGCCACTGCTATCTATCTTCTTAGCTTTGACACAGATTAAAGCCAATGGCATCCTCCTTTTACTCTCAAGGAAGAGACACAGAGGAGAGAGAGAGAGAGAGCGAGAGAGAGTTGTGCTCTCATGAATGGAATGGTGTATTGTAAAAGCATTTAAAAATTACATTTTGCTCAAAAATGTTTATGAATAAGGTGTAAAAACATCAAATGTGTATAGCTTTCCATGAAGCCATGAAAGCAGGTTATGCAGATTGTCCCCAACCACACGGCTACAGAATGCTGTATGTGCTAAGAGTACTTGAACTTGAGGGAGAGGGAGAGAGAGAGCGAGAGAAAGAAAGAGAAAAAAAGATTCTAAACTAAGCAAAGCTGTTCAGCATAGTCCATTATCATGCATTTATCACTCCTCCTTCTCTCTCTCTCTCTCTCTCTCGATCTCAACTGAAACAGAAATGCACTCCTCCAGTCACCTGTTCAATTCTTTGCCCACCATTTGCCATATGGACGAGTGTTGCTGCGAAAGTAAACAGTTTCATTTCCACTGTGCGTGGGTCATTATGGGACGCCGTCATTTCCCTCCCTTTATTTTTCTCCTTTATTTTCCTATATTTCTGTTCCTTTTCTTTTTCCTGGGGCATTTCAGCAGCTGTAGCATTTGCTAAATTTCTATAGGTGTAACATGTAATTAAACATCTGGCTGATTTATACAAACATAGTCGAAACAATTGAAATTAGAGGGGGAGTCAATCAGGGCCAAGACCTTATTTGTATTTATTTACATGTCTTTCTTTCCTCGGTAAAGTAATGTTTTATCAAACTTAGACGTGCCGTAATACATTTATTTCCCTCTAAGTGTATTTTTGCTTGTTTAATCATAATGTTACGATGGGAACAGATGGAGATTTATTTCTCAATCAGGGACCATACTGTGTACAGCTACAAGGGACATACTGAGAAGGCACACACAAAGACGAAGACAAAGACACATATATTGGCACGCTGTACAGCTTTAAAAAAAAAAAAAAAAACATAAACATTAATTAAAGAGAAAGCCGTGAACTGATCAGGGTGGCAATGCATTGAACTCCACACATTAGCCTGGCCACGTGCGAGAGCCTCAGTAGAGCCAAATGCTAATGCACACCGACAGATAGAGAGGAGGGTCTAGCGCCAAGAGCATAGGCATCAAACATGAATCCATGTGGGACCAGGAGATAACCAACTCCAAGTTCGCCCCTGCTAAAGCATGTTAGCGTGCAACAGTGATTTGCATGCCTGAGACACTTGGCGCAGCTTGACGCTACCTTCGCCGACACAAACATCGTGTTGAGATGGCGGGGGAACACCTCACATGCTCCTAATGAATAGCAAGGCTGGAATTTTGTGTGTGTGTATGTGTGTGTGCGTGTGTGTGTGTGTGTGGAGCTGTGGAAATTTGTGCAGTCCTCAACTTCAGGCACTTAGCAGATGTGTGAGGAATGTGGTGTGTGAGTGTGCTTCTCTCCTTCTCTCTCTCGCCATCAATCTTCTGCATCTGAAATTCAGAAAATAAATGTACCAGAAACAAAATGATGTTTTTTTTCTGTACAATGGTGCTCATTTACTTGCACTTTGCATCTTGCCCGCTATGGTGAAAAATATTCATGTTCCTGATAGAGGGAGAGAGGAATCACTGGATCACTTACAATATTCTGCATATTACCATAAATAATGTGAAACACTTGGAGCGATATCTGTCTTTATTTTCACCTCTTCTCAAAAGGTTATTTTTGAGGGGGGGGAGAGATGCTTACAGCCAAACTGAAAGGCAAATTAATACAATTCATTATTATACATTCACTATTTGAATGGTGCAGCAAGCTAAACAAACAAATCAAGGAAGAGGACAGATCCAAATATATCTCCTAAATATCTCTGCATCAAGTTAAAGAAATCAGTGAAACAAATATGATAGAAAACATATATCTGTACAAACACATACATAAATATAAAAACACATACATACATACATACATACATACATAAATACACACACACACACACACACACACACACACACACACACACACACACACACACACACACACACACACCACACACTACATATTAGTGTATGTATACACGTGCAGTACATAAGGCTTCAGTTTCCTGAAGGTGTTCTCTTCCGTCCGCCCTGGACAGGAGCTGAGGAGAGGGGCTGAAGCGAGCAGCAGTTTGATTATCCGATTCAATCTGGAGGCGATCATGTAAATAGTTCCCCACGTCTTGGGAAGTTGATATGCAAAACAGCCCTCTCCCGTGTGTCAGGATCCGAGGAACAACGAGATTAATGAAATCCTAAAAGTGTAAATTATAGCCTTTACTGGTTGTGGCGCTCAGACGAGGGCCGAGCCAGCCCTGGGGGATTCGCCGCACAAAGCAATTCCACCGGCTCAAAACATGCATATCTCTCATATACAGAGGTGAAGGGCAATCCCCCCCCCCTCCTCCCTCCCTCCTCTCCTCTCCATCTTCCAGACGCTATTTATTTATTATTTTTTTCCCGCTGCAGAGACGACCAGTGCTGGACAAACATGCGGACAGGCAGGTGTCGATCGGCTGACAGTCTGTCGGCGTCTCAACACAGCAAAAAAGGGCTGACACAGGACAGTTTAAGAAATAGGCCGGACCCTTTCCACACAGTACACAGCAGGCATCAGAAACACAATGTTTTTTTTTTTTTTCAGAATGTCTTTTGGCCCTCTATATCATAACAAAACAATACTCCGACTGCATGAGTCAGACAGAATCAGACAGTGAACATACATTTCAAAACTACCTGCATGTGTATGCTGCCACTTCCACCACTGTCACTGCACAGTCAATAGGAGAGCCATATTTGGTATGCATTGATCTAAAAGTCTAGTTCAGACTGCATTCACAACCATTCAAACTACCTACCCTGCACACCTGCATGCAAATGAGACACACGTCTGAAGCCAAGCTCACGCCAATGACAGTCTGCTGGAATCAGATACACAACATTCAACCCTACCTCACATGAAAGCCTTGTGTCCTCACAGGTAGCCATCTAAATACACACCACAGACCAATCCCCCAACCCCCCACATATGCAAACCATCTGAAATAGCATTTGACAAGGTAACATAACTGGACAACAACCAACAATTACCAACACAATTTCCTGCATGCATTTTAATGGAGTGATCCATGTTTCAAGTATTAAAACACCTTTTCATATATGTCTCTGTCTCCCCCCCCCCTCTCTTTCCCATCTTCTCCCTCTCTCTCTCTCTCTCTCTCTCAGATCTGGCAACACTGATGTCCTTTCTCCATCCCTCCCAGCTCTCCCCCTCTTTACTATTCATTGAGATACAATCTGCGGTTGGCACTTCTCCAGCGAGATGCATCTGAATAATACATGACATGGCCTTTCTCTGACATCACTGTGACAGAGCTCCAACAAGGTATGAATCTTATTCTATATACACTCCCAATGTTCAGCTGTTCACAATCTATACTGTCAACAATTTATCACGGGCGAGGGTGCGGTGGGGTGGCGGCCGTGCCAAGTTATCGGAGTGGTCGGCAGCGGGCGTCGTATGATCTACTCCGAGCATCTGGCTCTTCAGTGCTCCTGACATTAGCACAGACACAAGAATCAGTGGACTATTGAATGCAATTACAGTAAGCGAGACAGACAATAAAGATTGATAGCGCTTTCTCATTTTATCACACTGCAAACACGGAGAGGGTTAAGGCTCTGCCTTGAGCTGCCGGCTTCTAATGATGATTGAAAATATGGCACGGTGTGGGCAAGAATGGAAGAGGTGGTTGGGAGGAGTGGTGGTGGTGGTGGTGGTGGAGGTGGAGAGAGAGAGTAAATATAAATATATAAAACAATGGGAAGTGGTGCTGTTTTTGTCATGCGTGCACACATACATTGACACATATATGTTCATACATGCCATGTCCACCCACGGCCATATGTAAATGCTGAAAAAAATATGGACACATCACATTTACGCATTAACATGCATTCTCACACACACACACACACACAGACACACACACACACACACACACTTGGCACATCATCATATACTGAGAATCTGCAAGGCAAGGGAGAGTTTTCTCATAGCCACTCTTCTGGGTTAATGATGAATATTTACACTACATCGATCACATTTTTTTTTCTCGAGCAATCTGAATGATTAAGAGGGGAGAAAGTCACCATGCATATTTAAACAATGCAAGAGATAACAAATGAGGCCTTTCAATACAATCAACAACCCCAGGCAAGGAACAGGAAGAGAGAGGAAGAAAACTTTCCACTGTTGACCACAGCGAAAGGCCAGTATAGAGACACACAAACACACACACACACACACACACACACACACACACACACACACACACACACACACACACACACACACACACACACACATAACAAAAGTGCACAATTTAAAAAATCAAGCTTTCAATTGCATATTCAAATTAAAATTGAGTTTTTGAAGAGAATGGACCAACCAACCAACCATCCCTTTTTGCAAGCACATGGAATTTCACATTATCTGGAACAGTACCAAGAACACATCCCTGCATTAGGACAGAGAGAAGAGAACATGTCACCATCTGACTGCTCCATTACTTGCTTGAGTGGACAAAGCTATATCACACACACATCCCTCTGGGTTAATTGCATATGAACATTTTATGAAAAAAAGATCAAATCCGCAGGATAGCACATGCATTGCTACAAGCGTGCATGTAAACCAATTTATGTTTGGTGCTTTTTTTTTTATTAGGATTTTCTTTTTTTTTTCATTATGGCAGCTGATTTTATCCCAGCATTGCACATTTCCAGACAGAGCCATAGTAATTGTGATGACTTCATATTATAGTGCTCAATAGCCCTCAAACAAAGGCTGATATGAGGACATGTTAATGGTCCCTTTACATTAACACAAATACTTGGCCAGCAATTGATGATGGCATCATATAGACCTTCTCCTAGTATCTCCCTGAGGCTCTCATTGCATCTCCACAAGCTGGACATGGAAACATTATCAACTGCTATTTAATAAATAAATCACAATTAAATGTCATCATTTTGCAATATTATAAGATAATAATAATCACAATCGCTAATTGTACGGTACCATTTGTCTGCATGTGTTCCTACACTGGGCTTTTAATGTCTTTGATCCTCTCTTCAGACACAAAAGTTTGTCTTCAACGTTCACACACCCAGGTATGCTAGGGGGGAGGTGTGTTGGGTTGTGTTGGGCTGGGCTGGGCTGGGCTGGGCTGTGGTGAGTTTGGGGTGTGTTGTGGTGTGTTGGGCTGAGTTGGGCTGGGCTGGGCTGTGGTGGGTTTGGGGTGTGTTGGGGCTTGTTGGGCTGAGTTGGGCTGGGCTGGGCTGTGGTGGGTTTGGGGTGTGTTGGGCTGAGTTGGGCTGGGCTGGGCTGTGGTGGGTTTGGGGTGTGTTGGGGTGTGTTGGGCTGAGTTGGGCTGGGCTGTGGTGGGTTTGGGGTGTGTTGGGGTGTGTTGGGCTGAGTTGGACTGGGCTGTGGTGGGTTTTGGGTGTGTTGGGGTGTGGTGGGATGTGTTGGGCTGAGTTGGGCTGGGCTGTGGTGGGTTTGGGGTGTGTTGGGCTGAGTTGGGCTGGGCTGTGATGGGTTTAGGGTGTGTTGGGCTGAGTTGGGCTGGTCTGTGGTGGGTTTTGGGTGTGTTTGGGTGTGGTGGGATGTGTTGGGCTGAGTTGGGCTGGGCTGTGGTGGGTTTGGGGTGTGTTGGGCTGAGTTGGGCTGGGCTGTGGTGGGTTTGGGGTGTGTTGGGGTGTGTTGGGCTGAGTTGGGCTGGGCTGTGGTGGGTTTGGGGTGTGTTGGGGTGTGTTGGGCTGAGTTGGGCTGGGCTGTGGTGGGTTTGGGGTGTGTTGGGGTGTGTTGCGTTGTGTTGGGCTGGGCTGGGCTGTGGTGGGTTTGGGGTGTTTTGGGATGTGTTGGGCTGAGTTGGGCTGGGCTGTGGTGGGTCTGGGGTGTTTTGGGATGTGTTGGGCTGAGTTGGGCTGGGCTGTGGTGGGTTTGGGGTGTGTTGGGGTGTGTTGGGCTGAGTTGGGCTGGGCTGTGGTGGGTTTGGGGTGTGGTGGGGCTGGGCCGACGGGGACGCTGATATAAGCCTGAGATATTTGCATGCATGCATGGTCACACACAGAGTCGCAGGCAGTCACACGTGCAAGGTGCAGCAGGCTTATCGCCACAGATAAGGCCGGCCTGGCCTTTTAGCTGGGGACTCAGGGCCTTAATCTGAAAGACCTGACACTGACAAAGAGAGGGAGAGAGAGAGAGAGAGAGAGAGAGAGAGAGAGAGAGAGAGAGAGAGAGGGAATGTCTGTCTACCTGGCTGATCGCCAGGTCTTAAGTGAAATCCCACTTTGCTCTGCTGCACCTCCCCTCCTTTTATCTACCTCTTTATTAACGTGAGGGACTTACCGAGCCCACAGCAATGCAGTTAGCAATGCAGAAGGCCTCATTTAGAACTATCTTGAGTATAAATGAGTGGGTGGATTTTTTTTTTTATTATAATGTTACAATGACATTAATAACAACGTTCATTGTGTCAACGAAAAACGTAGACGAAAAATGTTCGTCAACGGACCTTTATCCCATGAACAAAATAGACAAAAAAATAATATTTGACAATAAGGATAGCTAAGGGCAACATACTACTTTCCAGGGTGGAAGATCGCTGTGATGTTCACATTAGCCAACATCATTTCTTTTGATCTTGTAGTTACTGTGGTTTACACATGATGTATCATGATAGATCGTCGACAGAGGTTCACACAAAAAGTCATATGTCTGTTCTTCAAATGCAACAACAAAAAAGATAAACAATAAAAACACAAAAAAAGTGAAATTAGTTGCATATGGCTATTATTGAATTTTAAATGATCATATTATAATCAACACTGATTAATAATGGAATATATTAGTTTAGAATAGTTCAGAATAGTTCAAAAGATTTTCCACTGAGTGTCTCTGAGCTGCACGAGACAGTCACCTGTACTAATAGACCATAAACCTGGCAGGGTCCTGTGTTTTCATTCTCTTTCATCAATGATAAAAAGGTTGCACATAATCCAAGGATAATTTGTCTGGCGTGTTTGTTCACAGGCGAAATGAACACAAACAGTCTGCTACAGATACATAATCTACCAGACGAAGCGTTGTTCTTGCGGCAACCTACTGGTCAGTGTGTTGTTTACTGTACAAACAAAGCATTTGCATATAAAAAGCTGTCCTCCGGCTCAGGTTATTGGCAGATTACAATGTTACACCTGAAAGTTAGCCATCGGTGTGTGCTCAAGGTGGGTGAGGGCATAAGCATGCATACACATACACATACACACTCACATACTCACACACACAGACACACACACACACACACACACACACACACACACACACACACACACACACACACACACACACACACACACACACACACACACACACACACACACACGTACGAACGCACGCACACACACACACACACACACACACACACACACACACACACACACACACACACACACACACACACACACACACACATATGCTTCAACTCCAGTAAGTGCAGTAGTTTTACACCTAATTGCCATCGGTCCAGAACAGAGGTGCTGTCAAACTGTTCTGTAAATACCATGTAAATTCCAGCCATTATTTTGACAAACTCTGTCTAACTGTTGGTGTGTCTGTGTGTGTATGTGTATGTGTGTGTGTGTGTGTGTGTGTGTGTGTGTGAGCGTGTGCACATTTGGGAGGTGTTCAGTCTCGATGTTATCTGAAAATGTCAAAAAAGAATTAGGAAGATAACTGTCTCTCAGAAATGGTGCTGGGTTTCCACACGCCTAGTCTGCATAGATAAGGAAAGACCCGAGCTTCACCGTCGCCCATCGCCTGCCATTGGAGTCCCCCAAACATCCAAGCCCAAGCTAATTCCATGCTAATATGGATATGCCATTTCCAGTCTGAAGGCATTACGCACCCCCACCCCTCCCCCCCTTCGAAAACTGTACTGTATATCACATCTATTTTTTTTAGAATCTCCATACCAAAAATGCCACATTAATGTCAGAGGAGATGTGACGATTTAGATTTGGTGGCGATTGCCGGTTGCCAGTCCATGTGGGGTGTCTGTGGCACTTCATTACAGATTGGCCATCAAATATGGGGAGGGAGAGGAGATAAGGTCACACTGTTTAGAAGAAGCAGAGAAAAAAGGGGGATGGAAGTTTACAGATGAAAAAGTTCAGCTCAACTTCTCAGCCCACTTTACCACTCTTATATTCTCTGAGATGTCGCTGAAGAAAATATCTAGGATGACCTGATTTAGGTGTTTATTTCAAATCATCCCAAAAACAGAAACAGTGTGTATATCCATATAAGCATCTTTATTGACTGCTGCTTGCAAGGTTTCAGACATGCAATGTGTGTGTATTTATGTGTTTGTGTGTGCACGTACATCATACATGTGTGCTTGTGCTTACTGCACAATACTGCATGCATGCATGTGTGTGCAAGTGTGAGTTTGTTTTGTCTGCTGGTTTGGGATGGTGCATCATCATAATGAAATAACTTGTGGAGGTCAGGGTGACATGATAGCACCAGCTGTCCATTCGGGGGAGGGGGTGGGAGGGAGGGTGCTCCCTTCTCCATTTTAAGGGTCATTAATTAAGCTAAGAGGAATTTATTTCACAAAGCCCCCCCACCCCCCACGCCCATTCCCCCACACACCCTACCCCTTCCTATTGGCAGTGGTTAACAAGTTCAAGCTAGGATGCATCAAATTCAAGATAAAATCTCCAATAACAATTAAGCCGGAAACACACAATTTGCTGGGGAGGAGGAAGACAAAAAAAGTCAGTCAATACCTATTATTGCCCCTGCATACTAAATGATTGAATCTGGCCTGGTGTCTTTGTAAGACAAATGACAGGCCTCTTGAGCCAGCCGAGGCAAAGCTCACTCGACTCAATCAGATGAGAGCAATCCAGCCAAAGCATAAGACAAGAAATGCAGTCATAATCCATAGTAGTACAGCTCTCCCACATACAGCATAACAGAGAGAGGGAGAGAGAAAGAGAGGGGGAGAGAGAGTGTGAGAGGGAGAAAGAGAGAGAGAGAGGGAGAGGGAGAGTAGAGAAGAGAAGAGAAAGGGATCCTTCCTTATCACTGTTGAATTCATTCTAAGTCCCTGCTGCTTTCCCAAAGTAGATACTTATAGTTGGTATGAGTTCTGCCCTATAGTACTGAATAAAGCCAATCCCTCAAAAACAGCTTGTCTGCATGGCTATTTAACAGTACACAAAACAGCATTTATTTTGTTTCAATTATTTAAATTGCATTCTTCAGTGGAGTGCCTGAATATTCAATGTTCTCTTAAATGTGGAAATGTGTTGTCGCTCTCTCTCGCTCTGTCCCACATTAACAGCTTCTGTGAGGTCAGGAAGTGTGTGTGTGTGTGTCGGGGGGTGGGGGTGGGGGTTATTGATCCAAGGGGTCAACACCTCTCGGCTTTCATGTGGCAGTGCCAATGCCCATCTCCACCGACACACAACACCTGTTTCACAGGCGGCGTGTGTGTGTGTGTGTGTGTGTGTGTGTGTGTCTGGGTGTGCAAGCACCAGCATCCTCCATTATTCATCTCCCCATTCAACCTGCCAGGCCTCTGAAGCTCTTCACTGAGGGCCCTCTGAACACTTAAGAAAAACACACAGCGTAGAGCCTAGCTAAGTTCAGCAAGGCAAAAACAGGAAAAGCCTACACACCATACCGCCCAGGCCTGGCCACTCAGGTCATAGAACTCGAGTTCACCAGAACAAAAGCCAATGCAGCCGTCTATATGGCACTGGCAATGTCTCTTTCACACACACACCTTTGCATATCAAAAAGACCTTCTGAAACGCCTCTTCCCCAGAATTTTAACAGTGTGGCACAAGTGCTGTATTCTTCTGAATCCTGCATCCAGACGTGAATGGCGTGTGTGAAATCTACTGAGAGACAAGCGTCTGTGAGATAACAAAAAAGAAAGAAGCAGCAAGAAATTGCCTGCTAATTCTGACAGTTTCAAAAATTGCATTGATCTCTGGCAGAGGACCCACATCAAATTCTTATTTAAAACTGCATATTCATATCTGAATGCAAATCTCCATTACTCCCTCAGTGTAATTTTGTAATAATGATATTGATTATATGGCTAATTCTGGGAATCACCTGGACGGCCTATTTATATCAGCTTTCCTGCGAGAGGAAAGAGGAATGACTAACGTGGCGCTCCGTGGAAACCCATTCTAATCTCCCCGTAACTATTATATCTTAATTAAAAATGTAAATACCGACTTCACTTCATGAAAATCTCGCCTGACCTACATTGGAATTAATGATGTCGCCTGGCTGCACCCAGAACTGCCGCAAGATTCCCCCTGAAAGAGAATTAATATGACGCTGACCCAAATACAATCTTGTCCGAACAGAGGAATCATGTTATAGTAAGTAGGCCATAAAGGTACTTAAAGATTATGCAGAAATTCCCTTTTCTAATGGACGACGTGGAATGAAAGACAGGCAAATCTCCTGGAGGAGGCGAGGTGGATTGAGTGAGGGGGAGAGAGAGAGAGAGAAAGAAGAAGAAGAGAGAGAGAGAGAGAGAGAGAGAGAGAGAGAGAGAGAGAAGTGGGTCTGTAGCTTTACCACCTAGTGCTGGCAGGTAGAGTTTCAGGCCGCTTCTGGCTATGATTGGAAAACATCAGAGAGGCTAAACACAGACAGCCAAACACACAGGCGAAGGGCTGACTGCTCAGCTATAATCGACAAAGGCAAAACTATTAAAACTGGTAGATTTTCACTTTCACTAAATGACACTGAAACAGCAGCAATAAATGACTGACACATTCATATGCTGAACATTTGAGAGTATAGCATTTCATACACTATACGATATTGCATAGAAGTAATTAAAACTAAGTGCGTACTATGCATATGCTACTGTATTTAGAATGCAAAAATGACATCTCCTATGCAAATAAGTTCATCCACACATACACACACACACACACACACACACACACACACACACACACACACACACACACACACACGCATATAAAAAGACGCAAACACATACATATACACAATACACAAAGACACAAACACAAACACACACACACACACACACACTTGGACCTGGTCACCCTCAGACACCCTGTATCCTCCCCACACCTGGTGTTGATACACACACAAACACACACACACACACACACACACACACACACACACACACACACACACCTATGCCACCAGCCAATGGGGTGACAGCAAAGCCAGAGAGAGAGAGAGAGAGAGAGAGAGAGAGACAGAGAGAGAGAGAGGGTGAGTGAGAGTTGGACCCATGCACCGTGAACCTGGAGTTTTATGACTTCATTATTTTCCCTTCCCTTGCAACGGTCGCTTTCATTTGTGCCGAGCCTCCGACGTTGGCATAATGACTGCGCTATAAAAATGCCTGTTTTAAAAGAAAGGAGGTGGGGGGCAGGCGATGTGGTGTGGCGGGTGGCTTTGGGGGTGGGTTTGCATACTTTGCCCATTTTCTGTTCAACCCCTTCAGCAAGCATATGGCAGGTAATCAGGTCTGCAATCACAGGGCCCATATTATGTCGAGCATGATTTCAGTATTGTGCTATTACCCATCTGGTGGTGCCGGGGAAGACATGAACCTTTGTGGGAGAGGTCAGCGCTTTCATGGCTCTCCCAGTTCCCCCAGTCCGCCTCGCCGCTTCCCTGGGCGCATCACTCCGCTGATTTCCTTTGGACTCCTCGCCAAATCTCTCTTCCTACCCCATCTCATCCGTCCCTCCCTCCCTCCCTCCTTCCCTCTCCCTATGCTATGTCTTCTTTTTCCTCTTTTCTTTTCTTTCTCCCTCCCTCTCTCTCTCTCCCTCCCTCCTGGCTCATTCTTCTAACTCTCTCTCTCTCCCTCCCTCTCTCTCTCACTCTCTCTCTCCCTTTCATTCTCTCCCTCACTGTCTGAATCTATGTGGCAATCAGTGGTGTGTATCTGTCGAGTGAGCTGCTCTGATCCCAGTTTGACATTCACATTATACACCCTTAAAGAGTGCCTACGGTTTAATGCATAAAATGTGTGCTGTGGTCCACTGACTTCCTTGTGTGTTTTTTTTTTAAAAAACAAAAAAAAACATAAGTTATCACGTCATCTCAAGAAAAACAAAAACATCCATGCCACGGCAAGCCCACTCTGGTTTAGATTTTCCAGGGTATTCTATATCACATAAACACAGAGCAGCCTCGATCACGGGGATGAACAACAAGCAATTTAATCACCACTCCTAACAGAAAACCTTTCAAGGCTCTCTCTCTCTCTCTCTCTCTCTCTCTCATGCTGGCAATTGCTACACACTCATCTTTCTACACTTCACTCGCATTTCTTATCAGAGCTAATTCCGTATTCAAGATTCCCACCTCTGCGACAAAGCAAATAGTATGGCAGATCTCCAGACACAGGCACCTTAATCATCTGCATTACTGATGTAATCCGTAAGTGTCCTACTCACTCACGGTGAGGTGCAAATTACAAGCTGTTGACCATCAATTAAAGACCAAGTGCTATTCCAGGACTGATGCAATAGCACAAATACCTGAGCTTACAAGGACTCTAGACGACGAAGCCTATATATTACTGAGCAATGGCATGCACACACAGACTCGTGTGCAGACATTTAGCATTTACATGGAAATGTGTATGATAATGCGCCTCTCTGTGCATAGAACACATCAGTAGCATCACGCTAGGAAAGCACAGGGGGAATCAATGAAGCAACACATCAGTTCAGTCCATCATTATTTTCAATGTACTATAGCCTGCATATGCCATATTTACCTCAGTACACATATATGTATGTGTTTCTATGTTTAACAGAACGCACCTGCATGCAGCCATTGTGATTCTTCCTGGATTGTTTTTCACTCTCCTATGACATACTGTACCTTGACATCTGTTGCGAACATAATGACATCCTTTCAAGGGAAATTTGTGAATATATCATAGTACGAATTCAGGAATAATAAGGAGTTGCCATAATATTACCGGTACACAGCTGAAGGAGAAAGAAAGGAATGTTGTGTCTAGATAAGAGTCTGTCAGTACTGATTAAGTGGATGAATTAAATTGTAAATAAATATGTACACTTGTAAGATTATTAAGGACTGTCCTGAATATCCATTTAAGAATGTCAATTAAACTTCTAATGACTGTGTTCCACTGCACAAAAGTGAGTAACAGTCAGAAACCAGTGTTGTTCATGATGACCATGACATTGAACAAAACAAACTGAACTGAATAGGACAGAATAATAGGACATCATTATTCCTACAGTCATTCAGATTTGATTTCCCTTTTTAATCAAATTATTTCCTTCAGTGCATGCGATTAAAATAGGAACACTTTCTTAAGATAAAAATGGAAGAGACTGCATAATACAGAATAGAAGCTTTCAAACTCAAACATGTTAAATGTCATTCAAAAGAGGCACTGATACACAAAGAGTCTTTCACAAATATACCCATCCCACTATGGATATAACAAGCAACAGGACACACTGTGCAGGAGCCTGACGTCTGTGTTTTATCACTCTTCTCTTTTTTTGACTCAAATGAATGATGTTCTTATGTTGTAAAATCACAGTAGAGTGCAAAGGTTCCAGCACGGGGTCTTGGAGAAGTCAGAAAAAAAAACGAGTTTTGTGAGAAGTCTGCAGAAAGCAGCTCGCAGTGGTGCTGAACCAGCCGAATGGAACACAAAAGGACGTGTTGGCCGAGACAAAGGAGAAGGCAGAGATAAAGACTTGCCTCGAAAAAAACGCTGCGCTGACGACAACTTAACCCCGACTCTGGCGGCGAGGATGGAAGCAATTACCTCAAGTCTCACCGCCTCTTTGAAGTATCCAGTTTTCTTACACATTTTTGTGGTCCAGCCCCGTTCCTCCGCTGCCTGTGGATATGCTCTCTTTGAGATACACACACACATGGACACACATGCATATGCATGCACACACACACACACACACACACACACACACACACACACACACACACACACACACACACACACACACACACACACACACACACACACACACACACACACACCTCATAAAGAAGACACATCAATTTTTGAAGTCAGTTACCAACCTACAAACGTCTGTGCCATACAATACCATACATACCACACATTTATACAGCAGACAGCCTTATCAAAAGTGACTTATATGAGCTATTTTACAATAAAAATGCCTGACAAAGACAGGAGCAGCCATGACTACACACATTGGTTGGATATTTGTGACTTATCGTATTAGATTTGACTGTAACAGAGAAGACAGAAAGAAGAACTGAGAGAAAGATAAAAAAGAGAGAAAGAAAAGAGAGAAAGAGAAAGAGAGAATGTGTGCTTGCAATGTGTATTTTCATGTCCACTGTCAAATGTTTTTAAGGAACTGCCCAGCCTCTCAGCATGCGGATAGGCTGTCGCCAGTGGTTAGCGGTCACATCGTCCAAGCTGCATCCACTGCCTGGGCCTCAATCTGGCCCCAGCACTGGCTCGCTCACACACTGGGACCGAGAGAACAAACCCAACTCGAGGAGAGAGAGCGAGACGGGGAAACAAAGACCAAGTGAGACATGACTGACAAGCGGGCGCCCACAGACACACACTAAGCACACAGCCCAACCAGGCGTCAACATGCACATAAAAGGGACTTTAAACAATGGATGGACAGATGTGAAGTATGTGGACAAAACCCATCCCAGAGCGGGCTGGTGTGTCTAGACAAACAAATCAAAGGCCCTATAAGGCTATAAGGCTTCTGACCAAAAGGCCATATGAAAGGCTAAGTGTAGGCCATGAGACTATGCAACAGACAGTGTTGAAACTCATCTCAATTCATAATGAGGTCACATGGTCCCAAAGCACAGAGACTATAATCAATCCAACCTCATTGTAACTAACTAAATAACATGGTTGAAAGTATTAAATTTACCGTAGTTTAAAAAAATAAATAAAAATAAAAAAATACAGAATAAGCACTGACTTAGTTTACAGTGAAACTAAACACTCTTGCTGTGGCAGAATCCACCTCAAGATCATGGCCGACCCAAAACTACAAATTGTTGCATTGAAAAACGTGGGCTCCTTAGAGATCAATAATGCATGTCTGTATGCATTTAGCTTAATGGGCCCATCTTCTGTTTTCATTGTTGTTAGTCTTCCAAAACTTTTAAGAAAAAGTTCACAAAAAAATGTCCCATTGACATTGACAAAAATGGCCCATTGACTGTGTCAAAGTATTTCTAATTCAACAGGGACGGTAAAAAAAAGAAAACTAAATCTGCTTCGTAGTTAACGTCCAAAGCCACCATCCCTGCTCTCCTGTTCAGTGAGGGGTGTCATGGCAGAAGGTGTCACCATGCACACCCTTTGGCGCTCCTCTGTTCATCCCCTCCTCCCCTCCCCTCCCTCTCTTCTCCACCCTTCTTCTCTCCCTCCATGCAGAAGGTGCTGTTTGTATAGCTCTCAGCCCCAAATCCATTATTACCTCCTAAACTGACAAATCATTTCAACAAATATAATCTCCTCCTCCTTGTGCTGCGTGATAAGATAAATACAACAGTGCAGGGCTGGGGAGTTAGAGAGGAGCGGGTTCATATTTCAATTTGCAGGAGTCTTCCTCTGAATTTTAATACAGGAGCTATGGAAATGTAAACAGAGCGGTCTAGTCAGAGGCGCCCACTCTTGACTTCTGACAGGAGCCGCCGCTGAAAAACATTTCCGAATCGTGGGCTGAGGGACACGACATTAACCGTGATTAGGAATGCGTGCCAGGCTGACCTTTGAGGCACTCTTCATGAAGTTCTTCTGACACAAACAAGTGATTGCTGTTTCCTCCGTTTCTGAAAGCGACAAACTTTTGGTCTTTTGTTACCTCTGATTTGTAAGATTCCACCACCCCACCCCCCCACCCCCAAATGCTTCTAGTCTGAAAGACTAACCTATCCCGGCCACAAAGCCTGACCAGCAGTAAGCCGATACCTTATCCCTGCCATCCTGAGTTTAGTCAGAGAGGGGGAGAGAGAGAGAGAGAGAGAGAGAGAGATGCACCACTGAGTACCACTTATGCATTTGTTTCGGCTCAGCCATAGACATCACAATGGCAAGCTACACACACACACACACACACACACACACACACACACTTTCTCAGACTCTAAGCAAGATGAATGAACAGTCTCTCTCTCACACACACACACATACACAGAGGATGCAGCAGAAGTTTGCCACAGCAGCCAGCAAGGTAGGCGTAGGCGTCTCAAACTACAGGTGATACTTACAAGAGCTCAGAGAAATCCCTACCGTGAGTTACTGTCAACATGGCTTCTCCCAGCCACACGGACGGAGGTGGGCGGTGGCAGACACAGTTTAATATTCTCACTAAAGCCCGAATGCTGAGAGCCAACCAATGAGTCACGCTTACACTGCCAACAACAACTGCCATACACACACATGAATCATCAGACGGCTGTCGACAACGACAGCAAAGCTTACAGGACGACTCCGGTCTAAGAACAACCAACCCAAGCTGCCCCCAAAGGCTATGTGCTTTTTAGTTGTAAATGCCAGGAGCGCAGGAGATATTTTGAAAGTGAGGGGGACCAAATTGTGAACACAAACCCATAGTGAGATCAGATTTCCAGATATCGGATCGCCACCTCTGGCCCACTTTCGACCATCATATTTTAAACTTGCCAGAATATTAAGATAATACCATTGATTGTTTTCAAACCAATTGTTTTCACTACTTGGGCCAATGGTAGAATACTGGTCACTCTAGTCTAGGCTACCATAAATCCTCAAATTATGCCCGGGATTGATTCTATTTATAGCAGGACAAATAAAGGCAGGTTCCCATACAAGAAGGGGTAACAATTGCCTACCATACCAACAATTGCCATTAGTCCACTAGAAGACATTGTTCGATTTAAGTCAATGAAATAACCTCTTCTTAATATTTTATTATATGTCGTATTGTATTGTATTATGTTGGTTGGATTAATAGCCTACGGTTGGCAAAGAAAAGTCTTTTTCCTACCTTGGGTCTGCAACACACGTTCTCAAGCTCATTCTCTTGCTGCCCCTTTCGAGCTAATTGCCAGAGGCTGAAGCCTATTAAACACAATTGCTGCGACTCAAGGCATTCCAGCCTACGAATTTTATTTTAAAAAAATTACTAAATCATGCATAATTAAACAATAACTCAATTTAGGCTACTTGTCTACGCAAAAAGGTTTCCATTACAGCACAACCCCTATTCAATGAAGGGCTGCCTTTTCTGGCTATAAACAGCAGTGGAAATCCCGACACTTTTTCAACTGCATGAAACTTAACAGTGCACCATCAAATATCTCCCAGATTTCAGTGCCCATCAGTCCCAACATTTAGCAATATAATCAAACAGTCCAAAAGTAAATTAAATCCCAAACCAAACCGAAAATGCTTTTGATAGCCTACCGGTATGCATGCCGCTCCAAACAAAATGCATGTCTAAATGCAGGTTAGACATATTTAAAAAAGCCTGCCTCGAATACCAGCCTGCCTCAAATAAAGATGATGATAAATTATTTATGCTAAGCAAGTAGCCTGGATTATTTTATGATTGTTAGACAAACTGGCTTCAGATATCCAACAGAGTGAATATGAGATTGTGCAGTCTTACAGTACTGTAGATGGCTGTGGTTAGTGATGTGATGCTGTTAATGGGGAGTTTTACAGTTAGCGCAAATCCTATATGTTATTATTTATTTATCGTACCTATAAGGCTTTTTTTCCTTATCAAAAGAGAGGGGGGCGACGGCTGTCTCTTCAGCACTGCGTGGGACATATCCCCCATGTCCCCTGTGCCTCCTGCGCCCCTGGTAAATGCATATTGCGGTCTTATTCAAAACTATTCGGATTAATGTCGTTTTGGTCCCCAATGACAACACTCGTCATAATCTAAAAATAGACCCCAGGTTGCTCTTAGACCTGAGTTGTCCTTTCAGTTCTGAATCGACTAACAGAGTGATAAACGTCAAGCAGCACAGGATGCTGTGATATTTACAGCTGGGCTGCGGGGTTAAAGATTCTGATTTTGAAATGACGAGATTATTATGAGGTACATTATTGGTTGTTCAAAGCTCTGGTGGAGTTGAGGGGGGGGGGGGTGTGGGGGTTGCTGAGTGTTAGCTGTGGAGGCGAAACCCCAACAGATCAGAGCCATCCTGCTCGTCAGTCGCTCCCCACAACACACACACTGTTTTTCCCTATCTCTCTCTCTATCTCTATTTCTCTCTCCCGCCACACCATGTGTGGCAGCTTTAATTGTGGCCAATAAGAAAGGTCATAATTAATACCCCAATACAGACACTAATAAACAACTCCAAATTGCCGCCGTAATCAAATGATGCAAACATTGGCGAGTTACAAAAGTTCACCGCCGCAACTGACAATTTCTTAATTGTATTCAGTCATTCATGGAAATTTTATTAACATGGAACTGATGTATCCTGCCCTTCCTCTGTCACAACACCAGGGATCTAATTTCATTATTTTCCACAAGATTTGCTTGACTACTGCCACTATTCTAATGCAGCGCCGGTCCAGATGTTTATGCTATTTAAATTAGGAAGCAGGGCCTGTTGGGTAAACATAATTAAAGAAAGTTGTTTTTTTTTTCTTTCCGCCTGCCCTCCCTTTGTCTCTCAGCCCTTCCCCTCCCCTCCCTTCTTCGCAAGTTTACTTCATTAGACAACTTTCAATTAACACCAGGCGCCACATGGTCCTCCCATAAAAACCAGGCCTCCACAGAGTCGCGACTGGCTCGGGGCGCCTTGGAGGAGCCTTCCCCCTGTCAACGAGCACTATCCTCGGGCATGACAGCCAGCCGGCCTGCTTCTTGTCAGCCAGAGGGGTGGTCTGGTCTGAACAACATTCTTTACACAATGGAGATGATTAAGAATGATTATGCACGTGATTAAGAATATATGTGCGAAATGTGGCACCGATGTATCGTAAATGCAGACACACTCAGAAACATGCATACACACATCTCATATCTACAAACAAAAATGGAAAACGCCAACATCTGTCTAGCACCTGAAAACATCAGACAACGTGGTTTGGAGGCATTGGAGAGAGAGAGCCTTCATTAAATCAGCTGGAGAGACGTTATATAAGTGCACCAACTGCTGTTTGAACTGCCAGAGGAGTGAGAATTCCTTGCACTAAAAAAAAACATATTTTCTGTAGAATAAAACCGTCCACAAACACATGCTATTTTGTGCTCTAAAGTCACTCACTCCTGGCAGGCCTGGAGTTGGCAGTCAGTCTCCAGACGCAGTCCGAGGAAGGTTTCTGGATTCCGCTCTGAACCCCAGTGCGGCACGGCTGATGAATCCAAACAGCGTTGACCTCCGACCCCTCGGCGTGCATACGTTTAAGAGGCCTCGGCCAGGGTTCTTGGCCAGTAATGAGCGCATCATTCTCTGTGTTTGGAGAATACTAAGTACTGCCGTGCGGCTGATGTGGAGAGTGGCTGCACGCTGCAGACAGAGAGACGGTGGGGTGGAGAAATTAAATCACTCATGTCAGAGTGCTAATAGGCCTGGCTTCACTCAACATTTCATTTCATAAGCCACTGTTCTTTTGCAAGGTCCACCCCCCCAACCACACTCATACACACACACACACACACACACACACACACACACACACACACACACACACACACACACTACCCCCACCTCCTCTCACTTGCTTTTAAGACGTGTAACAATCTATTAGCGACAATATCACAGACAGCGTAATACAAGGGGGTCATTACAAGATTATGTAAACGCAGCACATTTGCACAGCGCGTCCATTTACATGGCCATTGTTGTGTAAGAATGACGCTTTGATTAGCAGCCAGGCTAGCCTTTGCTCTCTGCAGGCATGTTCAGGCTCTGAGAGGGGGGGGCGGGTCGAGAGGACCATCAAGTCTTGGTGGTGGCATACGTCTACGTCAGCACCATTTTGCTGGAATGACTCACATGTAAAAATTATAATAATAATAAAAAAACTCTCTACTTCCATGGACTGAACTGTTTATTTAACATATTTGATAGAGACAGGCACTCTTCCACAGCCATACAAGCCAAGGCTGATGGGTAGCAGAAACCGTGCCAGGATAACATTATGCCAAGACCATGTGTACGTTTATAAGTATGCAGTGCGTGAAGCCTTCGATATACTTTAGTGCACATGAACTGAGTAGCTGTCAAAATTACAACAGGCATCTCAAGCAATTATGCAGATTTATGCAAAACATTAACAAGAAGAATTAAATGCACAAATGAGGTGGCTACACTTGAATTGTTAAGATTATGAATAATTACCATGAATCTTTTTTGCTCTTAATATAACTTGTTTTTGATAAACAAAGCCTTAATTATCAGAATACTTCTGAGAATTTTTTGCGGTGACCTTCATTAATCTTACAAAACAAGTCTCCCGGCGTGCCACAGTGGAAGAGGCGTGATCTCAGGAGCGCGAGCACCAAAACAACAGGAGACACGTATGCTAACTAGCCACTTCAGACCTGAGAGTGGGAGCGTGTGTGGCCAGGTATATCTATCAGCTAATCCGGGAGATGCTACCGTCGTGCCGCCACCACCACCGCCACACTCGCTCCCACAGCCTTTCCATCTGGGACCGGCGGGCTGAGGCATCCCATTAATTACAATTACGTTTCTTCACCCGTGCGCCTGGCTGCCGCCCGCCGCAGCCCGCCACCGCACGTCGTCGCCTCGTCCCTCTCTCTGGAAGATCACGCTCCTGCTCTCAGGGCTGTGCTGAAGTAGGCGTTGCGTCTGATGGTGAGAGGGCTCTGCTGGTGCTCCCTCCCTCTCTCTCTCCATAAGAAGCCCCTCTCAATTGCCAGCTGCCTTTATTGGTTCTTCCTAGACCTCTTACCTAAGAACTATTTACTTGTGATTCGTCACGCTCTGCATTTGTGTGTGTGTGTGTGTGTGTGTGTGTAATGTGTAATTTTGTAGTAATGATTTGTTTGTTGTTGTTGTTGTTGTTGTTGTTGTTCCCTTGTTGCCAGCATCTTGTTCTAGAATTAACTAGAACCTTCTAAACCCCTGTGTCACTGTTCTTCTAAGCATTATGCTTCAATACCACTGCTTCCTGCCTGAGTGGACATTACACATGCAGCATCAACTGCCACATACACGCACGCACACACACACACTTACCATGGCAACATAATCAAGATGCTACTGTCCAATGGTTGACATCTCCTCAAAATGGCACTGCCAATCACATCAAGTGTGCTTATGCCTCTGAGGGGAGGTTTGGGGTTGTTTATTTTCAAGGATCTTTTTTTTTTTGGTGGTCACATCATTATTATTTTCTTTAATATTCCTACTCGCGCCCCCTGGGGCTGGTCTCAGAGGAAATGAATCCCTCGCTCTTTGGTGGATGTCAGTCACCCCTATCCCGCGCCCTGCATGCAGATTGTCTGCCAGGGGTTGCGATGCCTCGACATACCTTTGAAGATCAGCCCGGGCAGAATTAAGATGGAGGGAGAGGGAAGAGCTAGATGCTAATGATAGCAGCGCATGCTTCACCTCGCTGCAGCCAGGTTTGGGGTGGGATGCAACTCCGCATCCACCGCCACTCTTCTTTCAGAGGAGGAATGAGAGGAAGGCGGAGAGGAAAAAGAGAAAGAGGAAGAGAGATAGAGAAAGAGAGAGAGAGAGAGAGAGAGAGAGAGAGAGAGAGAGAGAAAAGGAGACAGGGAGAGGAGGAGGAGGGGGGGGGGGGGCAGGGCGAACAAAGCCCACTCGTTTCTTTTTGTTATGATAATCTAGCCTCTGCTCCCAGCGTGTACTGGAGAGAGGGCTACGGCATGATGGGCTGTTTAGCATTCCAGGGTGGGCGACAGACACCACCAGAACCGAGTTCCAGCACCCTCAGATCTGCAGCAGATTACAGGGCTGATGCAGTGCCACAGCGGGCTTATGTACGGAGAGATCACTTTGATTAGACTCAGTACGTCTCCTCACACCCACACTAGCGCAAAGCAAAAAAAAAAACATGTTGTACTAGCTCAGCTTATTAGCATGCACTATTACCTTAGTCTCACACCAAGACCCAAAGTATCCGCAGTATCCGCAATCACCACTATGACTGCTTACAACACTAGGGGCACTACGGGGCACTGTTATTAGTAGTAATCAGCTTGGTTTAATGGTCTATGAACGCGCTGTTACTCAGACACAGAAAGGAGCTCAGCCTACACGAGCGAAAAGCTGTTAACAAGCTTTACTGCCGCTCTCCGAGACATCAATGTAAGAATATTGGATGAGTTTACATACAAAGAAGGATGCTCGCTGTTAACCTGTTAGGCAGAGGCAGATTTACAGTCTATTTCTACATTTTCTCTTTTTCCCGATCGATAGGGGAGTCAGGCCTTTTTTTTTTCTTTTGCCCCGGCAAGAGAAGCTCATTTTCTCCACATCAATACTACAGCCCCATAGTTCATTCCCTTTTATCCCGGCACTCAGTATTAGGGGCTGTTTTAATAGGACTAGCCTTAAGTTTTGGAGGCATGTTCCCAACAGGCGTGGGACTTTCAAGCTATTTTTGACTACGCAGGGATGGAGCACGGAGGTGTGTTCAGTGGGAGGTGGTGCTCCGCAGACCAAAGCCTGCCTCTGACCGCAGATGCCAAGGCAACCCCCGGGTCACACCACCCAAAAGTCACGCCGCCAAGGAGGGCGCTCGGCGAGCAAACTTGGCAACGGTTTTCCATGTGCGATCCAAGGTGCTCACAGGAAAACACGGCCCTGGGCTATGAGATGTTTTTGAGAGTGTATGTGTGTGTGTGTGTGTGTGTGTGTGTGTGTGTGTGTGTGTGTGTGTGTGTGTGTGTAGGTGTGTATGCGTGTGTGTGCATGTAAGTGTGTGTGTGCGTGCATGTGTGTATGTATGTACAGTATATGTGTCTGTGTGGAGTGTTTTCAGACCAAAAGGAGGTTCACTGAGTAGATGTTAAATTAATCGAAAAAATGCTGGGGGTATGCAAGAGTTGCTTCCATAAATTTCGACGAGTTTCTTGTTCAGATGGATTCCTTCCCAGTGACACGGCTGCCCCTAATGCTGTTTGTGGAGGAGCCCTTTGTGGAGGGGTTGCACACACAGTCCTCACCAGAAGGCCATCATTATTCCCTTAATGAAGCTGAGAGACTTGTGTTTAATTTAGTCCAACCCACAGCCCCCCCCACCACCACCACCACCACCACCACACACACACACACACACACACACACACACCACCACCACACACCCCCGCCCTCTCCAACTGGGCCTGCTGTTTCCTTAGCAGGCAAGGGGCACAGAGGAAACTCATTCCCATGTCGTCGCCATTATGGCTCTAGCCTGTCTCCATCCCCCCATAAGCTCCTCAGCTGCCCAACACTCAGTACAACCCCACCACCACCACCACCCCTCCAAACACACACACACACACACACACACACACACACACACACACACACACACACATGCCTCTCTTCCCAGCAGCTCCTCTGCTTCTGCGCCTGACCCCCAGGCAAACAGATGTCCCCTCAGCCCCTGCGAGCAGGACTGCAGCCTCCCCCCGAAGAAGATCTCTTTAATTATCCCCACTCTCTCCTCTCTAATAAAACATTAAGCCGCCTAATCGAATCTGATGCAGCTGACTGATACTCGCAGCGCAGGCGGCCCCTGCCAAATGCATGCGGGCGGGCACACAGAGACAAACCGACACACACACACACACACACACACACACACACACACACACACACACACACACACACACACACACACACACACACACACACACACACACACACACACACACACACACATACTGTATACACGCACACAGATGCTTGAAGAGACACAGCGGCCCTTGGATGTCCAAGCGGCCGGACCACATCAGTCGTGACGGGGGAGAATCAGACTCAACAAACACGTCGTTTTTCAGATAGGAGCCCGAGATTAGGGGCCATCGCTCACTTCAAACGCAAACCATCTGGATCGCCTCAATGGGCTCTTTCACAGCCTGACCCTCTTTCCATCAGTCACTCTGCAAACACTCAAACGGCACCCAGGGCTCCATGGGGGAGCATCTTCTCTTAGGGGTCGAGGTCCCATGGTCATCCCATGGCCAGCCACAACCACACACACCCCCCCCCAACACACACACACACACACACACACACACACAACCACCACCACCACCACCACCCTACACACAATAAACAAAAGAAGGGGAATTCTTTTGCAAATGTAATTGCCCTCTACCTCAAAATACTGTCAGCATACGATGGAGATTTGATTTATGGCGACCAGCAATCCTCCTCACCCCCTGAACACACACACACACACACACACACACACACACACACACACACACACACACACACACACTCAGGAGCTGTGCCCATTGGATGAGCGCAGCACTGCTGGGCATGTGTTTTGTTTGAGTTTATCATTGCAGAGTGGTTTTGAAAAGAAAGGCACGCGCGGCGAGGCCTTGCTAGACTGACCTGGCAAATGTATTCTGCTCTCAATGACTGCTCTCAGACGAAATTCATGTAAAACGCCAGTAACTCCCGACGCTTTTAAAAGCCACATCTGATAGTAGATAATGACACAGATTTCAGAGCCATTATGGAAGGGGGCTATCAAATATTCCATTTCTCTTTTTTTGCATTTAGATTTGTATGGGGAGGGGGGAGTCCATAGAGCCTGCTGTCCCTAGATGGCTCGCACCACTCAGTATCTGTGGAACATACTAGAAGATAAGCGGAGAGTCAGCGGCGAATCATAGGGGGTTAAAGGGGGAGGAGGAAAACATAAATCCTTATCAAAGGGAAATGTTGCTTGCCTGCGTCTCCCGAGAACACTCCGAAGCTTTTGAGAGAAAATGGAGTCCAAATTCCCAACAAATGCATAGTCCAAATGAAAAACAAATACAATAACACACCGACAAAAGCTGTGCACTTTTATGGTACAGTAGGTAAGGACACTCATAGACAAAAAATAATAATGGAAAAAAGTAACTCCTAATGTAGGTGAATCCCTTTTCCCATATTTTGTCTGAAAATGTAATATTTTATGCATTAACCAAGCGGAAACATGTTGAAACCCTCATAATTAACTTACTAAGTTTTATTGTGTGTGTGTGTGTGTGTGTGTGTGTGTGTGTGTGTGTGTGTGTGTGTGTGTGTGTGTGTGTGTGTGTGTGTGTGTGTGTGTGTGTGTGTGTGTGTGTGTTTGTGTCACGTTGTGTGCAAACCTGGTTAAAATGTGAACCACAACACACATTTGGTCTCAATGCAATTTACAACAAGAAGAATGTCTTCTGAACCTATTAGTTTCATGTTGATAAAGCTCAAAGATAAATAGTAGAAAAAGAATCGGACGACGAAAGAGAAATGAGCAAGAGAGAGGAAAAAGAAGAAAAACCGAGGTTCAACAGGCACACACATCAAAAACTTCTCAGTAATGGGCAGGCATTCACCCATTGGACCAACATCTTTCAATTTATTAACATGACAAAGGACACAATCATTTTGGATATGCCTGAATGCAATTTTCATTAACTTTGCAATGATTTATTAACAAAAGTGTCAGGAATGTAATAAAAGCAGCAGGACTCCACAAAATGCCAAAAATAATAAAAAATAGAAAAAAAATTAAACCAAATAAAATAAATAATGAATCGGAAGAAAAGTAGTCACCAAATAAATTGTGAGAATACGCCTCGCAGCTTCAGGTCAACAGGGTTTCCTTCTTCGATCACAGACATCGCAGTGACTGAACTATGCAATTAACAAAAGAAAGCGCAGAAAAATGCTAATGTCTCATTTCAATGTAATTATAGCGGGCAAGGAGACGGAGAGCGGGCGTCACTGGTGTCAGTCCAAGTGAGGATCCGAGGAGCAAGCTCTCTCCGTCCCCTCTCCTCACACACACACCAACGCACACACACACAGACACACACACACACACACTCACAGTAAAATAGAGAGAGAGAGAGAGAGAGAGGAGGAAAAATAACTCAAATTAAAATCTCACTTCATTAAGTACACATCATCAACCCCTCTGAAATGACTTCAGAAAACCGGAGAATGTCATCTGTTAACTATTAATTGTGTCATTGCGCTATGACATGACATGTATTGGACTGCGCACCTCTGGCTGCAAATAAGACACCTGTATCTTAGTTACTGCCCAGACTGCTCCTGCACACCATGACTTACTCAAAAGTGGTTTTGCATGGACGATACTTCATATTGCTTTACGCAAAAAGTTGGCCAAAAGCTCATAAAGGACTGAAATAAACTTGAGAATGCTTGTGTGTGTGTTTGTATGTGTGTGTGTGTGTGTGTGTGTGTGTGTGTGTGTTTGTGTGTGTGTGTGTGTGTGTGTGTGTGTCTGTATGTGAGTGAGAGAGAGAGAGAAAGAGAGAAAGAGAGAAAGAGGTAGAGCAAGAGACACAGCCCAATCATCTCCGCATTATTTCTCTCCTCAGTTACTTTGCACACAGTTAATGAGAGTTCCTTTCCAATGGAGTGCTTATTAAACGTCTGTGCAAATATTAGCCGAGCCTTCCTCTGCCGCTTCGCCCCAAATAGTACGAGCGCTATAGAGAGTCTAATTCATCTGAGAGGCGTAATAAAGAAAACAATGAAGAAACAGCCGGAGAGGATGAGATGGAGAGATATTACTGTCCATGACTAAGAGAGGAGGAGGAAAAGAGACAGAGAGGAGAGTTGGTGTGTGTGTGAGTGTGTGTGAGTGTGTGTGTGTGTTTCTGTGTGTGTGTGTGGGTTGGGGTTAGAAGTGGAGAATTTTACTGGAAAAAAGGCCAGAAGTAGTGGCCAGTAGGCTACAGTACAGACGAGAAGGCACCCCCTTTTCACCACCAACATACTGGCAATTGAGAGTGACATATAATAAATAGTATTTTAATAGCACGCAGAAAGAAACATATTTATGTTGTCATGCGTGGCCACTCATGCCCCTGTGCGTACGCGGAAAGAATTGTGAATAAGCATTATAGTCTACTGTATTTCTCCCGTCCTTGTCCTATGCAAGCATCCTTTGTTTATCCTTGAATATAATAAAAGCCTGTCTAGAGGCCTTTTGCCTATCACCAGGTGTGAAATGTTAATGTTTGTAGAACAGTGAGGGGCCAGGCCTCTGAGGAACTTCCCAGGAAAGGGGGTAGTTTTAATGAAAAGACAATAGAAGCTGACCAGACCTGATGAAGGCCTAATCCTCATCCTCCCTTTCTATTGCATATTCAAACTGGGTTGGACCTAGAGCTCACTCCTTCTTTTGTTTGTAACATAAAGTTAGACTTGTTTCTGTATAGTCAGAGAATCTGGTGAAACCCATAATGGGGTGACACAAACATGCCATCTCTCCCTTGAGGGGCACTGGCCCCTCATTGAAAAGAATAAAAGCCTGGATATTGATATTCCATCGTCCTGACTGAGTCTTAAGAGAAATATGGTAAAGTAAAATAGTAAAAAAATATACTATCAGCGCACACATACACACACACACACACACACACACATACACACACACACACACACACACACAGTTTAACATCCGCAGAACCTCCGGTCTTACACGTATGTCTGAAAGCGCTTAGAGAGAGAGAGAGAGAGAGAGAGAGAGAGAGAGAGAGAGAGAGGCAAGCTAAACGGAGAAAACTACATGGAAACCCACTTCTCACCCCTTTTCTAGCACTCTACTCCATCTCTAACAAATATTCTTTCTCTCTCTCTCTCTCTCTCTCTCTCTCTCTCTCTTACACACACACACACACACACACACACAGAGAACAAGCTCGAAAATAGCAGTCAAGACAGGAGTTAAAATCCCCCCCCCACACACACACACACAAATAACAGCACACCCCACAGCAATGCACTCTCCAACCCCCTACAGCTCCTCTGTATCATTAAGATTTTATCAATTAATAATCCCAGCGACGTAATAAATAATAAACAGCACAGTAAGTAATCTTCAAAGATGTACAGTCCCTCCCAGGTGAGGGCTTTTTTTTACAAGGGGGTGGAGGGGCGGCTGTGTGGAGGAATTATCGAGGCCACTTCATTACTCTTAGGGCTGGGCCTCCCTGTGATTAATAATACAAGACAAGCCAACCTCAAAGTGACCAAGCCATGCCCCCCCCCCCCCCCCCCCCCTCTCTCTTTCCTCCTCCTCCTCTTCCTCCTCTCCCCCCAGCAGCACAGTCCCATGCATTGTTCTACTTTCAAACACCTCACGCCACCACGATCTGCCCGCTCGTCCTCTGCTGGGTGGGCCAAGCCAGGCCAGGCTCAGAGTAAACAAGTAACCCGTGCAGGGCAGCATTGAGAAAGAGAGAGAGGGGGAGAAGAGAAGAAGTCACTGACAAGAAAATTGGCCCTGTTGTGAAGACTCTGTATTGCAATTAGTCTAACTGGTGACCTGTCCTGTATTGTCTATCTGTCGTCAGTGGTGTATTATTGCAATGCTATGTGCCGATGCAGATATCCTATTCAAAAGCCTCTGTTACACAAATGGAAATCAGCAGTACAATTCCTCCTCACCCCCCAAGCATTAGCAGTGCATATCATGTCTTTAGCTGAAGAAAACCAGTCAATCCATCAAACATGCAGGTTTGTTGCCCATCTGTTCAGATTTACTGAGCCTGTCAGTCAACAACAAGCTGCCTGGGTGCTTGAGGTGCAAAAAAGTGGAAAAAAGTGACTTCTCTTGTCCTAAGAGTGAGAATCAATTACAAATGATGTTTTAATGTGCTCTGCGAAGCAGAGGTGTCGCCGGGCGGCCCAGAAGAGCGATGGCCGCCGCGCAGTAATCTGATTAAGGGAAAATAAAACAGAGGCATGTTTGGGCTGCCTGATTTACCTGCCCTCCCCAGAGAAGAGGCATCAAAGGAGTTTTTTAAGCCTAGAACCGTTGAGAAAAATATGCACACACACACACACACACACACACACACACACACACACACACACACACACACACACACACACACACACACACACACACACATAAAAGAAGAGGGACAGAGAGGTAAAGAGTTAGAGAGAGAGAGGGGAAGACAGTGAGAGAGAGGGGGAAAGAAAGAGATGAAATAGCAAGAAAGCACAAGACATATATTCAAACACAGTCAACTTTTTAAGAGGCTTATTCTGGCAACACAGACTGATGAAGGAATATCCTTTTTCCCCAAAAAGAGCCCATTTCAGGAAAAGAAAATAATCTCAACGCTCGCAATTTGCCCGGCCATATAAATCAAGAGGCCTGACCACAAATAATTCAGTGGCGGGTGAATTTATATGTTTAATTACACTTTGCAGGTGCCAGGCTGGCTCTGCTCATTATGGTGAGATATATGAAACACGCTTAATAACGCGTAGACCAGCAGGACAAAAGGAAGACAAAGCAATTAGCTGGCCGTTATTTAATAGGGGCCGCCTCTGCGAGCACTTGCTGTCGGGCCTCGGGTTTCTCCAACCATTCTGTGACTAATTTCATTACCAGACGCAACTCCACAAATAGAACATATAAAAGAAAAACAGTGAAAAAAATTAATGGGAAGGGGGGGGGGGCAACATGGGCTACAAATCTTTATCTGAGTGGAAAAACATTACTGAATTGGCCTCTTACTTACTTACATTACTGAGTGAGTGAGTGAGTGAGTGAGTGAGTGAGTGAGTGAGTGAGAGAGCTGCTTCCTTGTCATTAAGTAGCTTGACTCGTGCTTTTTGCTCATTGGTCGATTGAGTGAAGTACTGTGTGAAAACGGACACATGTTCATGAGATAGCATGCTCTACGGGGACATCCCATTGGCCGGGTTGGAGTATTAGTTTATCTGTGGTGCTGGCTGGCTCTTGGGGATCTGTTTATTCTGGGCCCTCGTGTGTGTGTGTGTGTGTGTGTGTGTGTGTGTGTGTGTGTGTGTGTGTGTGTATGTGAAGAGGCAGCCATGTTGGGCACACTCGGTCTGGGGTGCCACCTGAGAGGCGCGGGCACGGGCGAGCGCTGGGCACCCGCATGCCAAGTCTTCGAGAGCCGACACAGTGCCATTTTAGCTCTGGGCAGTGGAAGGCGATCAAAGTGGAGAGTGGTGCCAGGGTAGCGTGGCATGGGATTTAAAACCGCGGGGTCGTGGGAGTTCAACAGAGCGCAGCAAGTATGTTTCTGCAGCGAGCGGGAATGATATAAAGATGAGAGAGAATGAGAAAAAGAGAGAGAGAGAACCCAGTGTAAACACACAGCCTCTGTTCATGGCTATTTCCAGCTCAGCTCTCAGCCACGGTCCAGCTGCCCCCTCTGTAGTCCCAGCCTGGGGATATTTAAACTCCCCCGCCTCAAAGCCAGGTCTCAGCGCTGCTCCGGACCCCCAGTGGAGCCTAAACCCTCAGCAAACACGGCCCACCACCACCAGCACCACCATCACCACCCACCATGCCTGGGTCCAGCTAACCTCCACTGCCCTGCTGTGTGTCCAGCCTGGGGGATATTTACCAGGCAGGCCCAGCCAGGTCCAGCCAACTATTACCACCGCCCCACCCACCCCTACACACCTACACACACACACACACACACACACACACACACACACACACACACACACACCCAGCCTCGCACGAGACCACCAGCGTTTGGCCAGCTGCTGTGGCGAGCCGACCTGTTTCGCTGTGTTGGACTTGGCCAGCTTGGGCCTGGCATGCATTCACTCTCACACACACACACACACACACACACACACACACACACACACACACACACACACACACACACACACACACAAACACACACACACACACACACACACACACACGGACCAGGGCACTGTGGGAACAGCTTGGAGAGGCTGGCTGGGCACTTGCCTGTCTCGTAGGAGCAGCAGCCGCGGGCGGAGGGGAGCCTGCTGGACGAGCCGGACGTTTATCTAACAGGATGACATCGGCTCTCCGCACCTCTCAATCTGTTCTGGCACTCAGCACCAGGCCTCCCGGGCCTCAGGCCACACAAGCGCTGCTCGCTGCAGTGTCCACTGTCCACTGCTTCTAACTAAGCTAACTCAGCCCCATATCAATCCAAATGCAATAGAGCGGCACAGTGTCAATTGTCTTTACTCAGATGTTCTTTCTGTAAATATTCTGCAAATATTCTGCATATGTGATTTGTGGAGAGGGGGGAATGAGATGTGTGTTAGTCCGTTCCATGCCAGATACTGATTTTATATACAGTAGCATTTTACAGAGAAATGTAAGACCACATTAGAGTTGACGTAGCAATACGAAAAGAAAGGTTAAAACCCCAAACTGCAGATATATGGCACAGGGGAAATCCGCAGCAGAAATGTTTTGGAGATCAAATTCAATCCAGTGTGACTCATTATAACATCCCATTTGCAAATCACGTTGAAAGAGGAGAGTCAGACCAAAAAAACAGAGCCAAGCAAGCTAACCACACACACACACACACACACACACACACACATACACACACACTCTCAGCCCCCCCCCCGCCCCTGTGACCATCTCCATCCTCCAGTAGCCCCGTTCTCTCATCACTAGACTAAATCCAGCCCCTGATGCAGCCATTCCATCAAAGTAATTAGTTTCTGTGTGGCGAAGCCCCCTTTATGGAGACCAAATCAAATTTGCTTAATTTCAGAGAGGGCAAAAAAGCCCAGCCCTAATAGAAGCTAACAAGCTATGAATGTCAACAAGCGCGATCGATGGGGACAGAGAAGGCTTGGCGGAGCGACCGAAGCCACCTACCAGGGCCGTCCGAGTTACGCTGGCCGTCCTCCAATCAGCTCTCTCTCAGCCTCGGCCCAGGTCTGCCACAGCGACACATCCCAGTCAAATGACCGGTCCTCTGTAATACACACAAACAAACACACAAATGTGGACCTAGTCAGACAAAACAACACATGAACACCAAAATGAACTGCATGCGTTACAGCATGTCTGACTAGGTGTTTTGTAGAGGATGCTGGATCCTGGAATACAGGAGCACTCCATCCCTCCAGCACCCCCTCACTCCCCACATGGCACCAAGAGAGCAAGGGAGTGAGGGAGTGAGGGTGTGAGGCAAGGGATGAGATACACAGAAAGGGATACAGACACAGGAGGGAAACCAAGTAGGATGGAGAGCATTTTAGTTGGTAAGAGGGAACGGAGGAGCAGAAAGGCCACAGAGAAAGAAACAGATAAGATAGGAGTCAGAAGACTACTGAGACACCACAGAGAGAGAGAGAGAGAGAGAAAGATGGAGAGAGAGACAGAGAGAGAGAGAGAGAGAGAGAGCACATGGGGCCCAATCTCCACAGGTCTCTGATACACTCACACTGTGTGTGGTGAGCATCCAACACACTCTACCCTTTTTTCCCTTTCTCCTTTGCACTTAATTACGAACACAGTGCCCTTTGAAAGAGGTGCTCTCACAAGCTGTTGACTGCGAGACAGTGACATCAGACAGTGCCACCCAGGCCATCCGCCCCAAAACGTGCAAATCAGACAGGACACCATCCAGCAATTCCCTCAGCATGCAGTAACAAACACTCATAATAACAAGCAAATTGGGCCCAATCTTCAGTGGAATCTTGACAGAGCTCTCTGTGATTAATATGGATATCACTAATTACCTATTGGCCGCAATTGTACGCACTTGAACTGCTCCGATGGAGGTGTTGAAAGGTGCAAAGAAACACACACACACACACACACACACACACACACACACACACACATACACACACACACACACACACACACACACACGCGCGCCACACACGCATACACACACTTGGATGTCAGCATCTTGTTCATGTGTGAGGTGGATCACAATAGACCCTAATGAGGATCCAGGTTGTGCTGGCGAGCCATTTGCATGCCCGCGTGTGAACCGTGTGTGTGTTGTATAAATATAGAAGCTGACGTGGCGTTTGTGCCCACGCTAGGCTGCTGTGGCAGTGCCCTGCCGGCGGAAAGGTCGGCCGCTGATTAAAGGAGATCAGTAGAGCAGGTAAGGGCAGGACTGCAGGGATGGGGCAGAGTGAGTGTGTGTGTGTGTGTGTGTGTGTGTGTGTGTGTGTGTGCATGTGCGCGCATGTGTGTGTGCGTGTTAGGGTGGGGTTGGACAAAAGCTCAGCTCAATTCCCAGTCCCAATTTGTTTTTAATCAGGGCATCAACCCCCCTCCCTCCCCCCCTCCCCACAGTCTCCCCCAGCTACCCCCCCCCCCACAGTCTCCCCACAGTCTCCCCCAGCTACCCCCCCCCCACCCATCCCCCGGCCCCTCCCCACTGGTGCCCCTGAGCCCAACAGTTGATTCCTGAGGGGGGCGCTCTCACTCCTCTGACCCACTTACACTCATCTGGGTCAGCCTCTGAACCAACCCCCCCTCACACATGTTTTGCATGTCACTGAGAGAGCACATCCAAACAAACATACGCACACACACACACACACACACACACACACACACACACACACACACACACACACACACACATTCAAACACATTTTCACCGCAGACACATAAACTCCTAAACTCTCAGATATGCAAGGCTAGGTCTGAAGACCATCCATTGAGATCAACTCTCAACCACCCATTGAGCCATCTTTCAAGTCCCTTTAGTGGCTCTGTTGACATCCAAAATCTTACCACAAACTGAATTCACTCTATCATTCTGAGTGAACTGAGAGAAGAGAAGAAGAGAAGACTGCATTCATTAAAACAGAGGCCCAGCTGCGGGTTAGTACGCAGGACAAATAAAGAAAGAAAGAAGAGAAAGAAAAAGGAAGAAAGAAAGAAAGAAAGAAAGAAAGAAAGAAAGAAAGAAAGAAAGAAAGGACGAAAGAAAGAAAGAAAGAAAGAAAGAAAGAAAGGACGAAATAAGAGAAAAAGAAAGAAAGAAGAGCAAGAAAAAGAAAGAACTTGTGCTCTACAAAGTTGAAATAGCTCAAGTCCCAGAGAGGCTCAGGATGTGGACCTGTGCTGTCAGGAGCACAGAGTGCAGCAGCAGCAACAGCAGCAGGAGCAGCAGGCACCGGGGTCCACAAGAACACGGCAAGGTTTTAAAGGGCACAGGGGAAGTGATTAACTCACTCACTCCCCGCTCTCCCTCCCTCTCTCCATCTTTCCCTTCTGCTCTCCATGCATCCCAAAATAAAACAACATTAATAATAATAATAAAAAACAAACAAACAAACAAAAATACTTTTTTTTCATGATTTGTGGTGTTTCAGTTAGAGGTCCAAGAGTGCAAAAGTAGTTGTTTGATTTTTCTCACTCTCTCTCTCTCTCTCTCTCTCTCTCTCTCTCTCTCTCTGTCTTACTTATTTATTTTTTTGCACTTCCACCTCTCCCCTCCTCCTCCCCTTCCTCCTCCTCCTCTAGTGTCCTGATGAGGTGGGGTGAGAAGAAGAGCAACGCAGGTACGACACGTTTGTCCTCTGCCCGCAGGCCTTCCAACTCTCTCTCCTCTCTGCACTGCGCCCTTCACGGGGAGCCGAGTGCATGCTGTGTGTGTGTGTGTGTGTGTGTGTGTGTGTGTGTGTGAGTGAGTGTGAGCGAGAGTGTGTTTCGGGGGTTGGGGGGAAGCTCGTCGGGGGCCCGGCTGGAGCCTGTTTCGAGAGTGTGTGTGTGTGTGTGTGCGGCCGCCGGCTACTATGTTCAAACAGCCGTGATATTGAAGCAAAGAGGCCCAAGGAGCACAGGGGTTTGAGGGATCCATAACAGGGGTATTGATCAAGGTTAGTAGCGCAGCAGAGAGAGAGAGAGAGAGAGAGAGAGAGAGAGAGAGAGAGAGAGAGAGAGAGAGAGAGAGAGAGAGAGAGAGAGAGAGAAGGAGAGCGAGCGAGAGCGCCGCATCCTTAGCTGGACGGTTGGCTCCGGGGTATCCAGCGTTTTAGACTGGGCTAGGTGTCTGTCTGCGGGATGGGAGAGGAGAGGGATGGGATGGGAAGGAATGGGATTCCACCATCTGAGCTAACAAGGAAACCTCATGGGCAGACTGAAGCTCTGAGGAAAGCGAGAGAAACTGTGTGCGTGTGTGCATTTGTGTGTCTGTGTGTGTGTGTGTGTGTGTGTGTGTGTGTGTGTGTATTCATGAAGCATGAGAGAGAGCGAGAGAGTGAACACACTTTAACTCACTTGTACACACTCACTCACAGCCATCTTTACTCAACATTTCTTTGCATATTTGGCTCAGACCTGACAAGCAAGGATCCTCATTATCAAAGAGACCTCAGCATTAGGTGAGAAGGTGAGAGAACTAGCCTCTTTGTCTCGTATGTCTCCACGGCCTGCAGGCATACTTACTGCTCAGGCACTGGGAACAGCTCTACGTTACACGTCTCATTGGAAGCACCTAGGCAGGTTTGAAGTGACCTCTTATGTCGGCGTGAGTTTTAAAAGGTAGGCTGGGAGGATTTACACTCCATTTCATGGAGGACGGGGGACTCTTGAAAGTTTTTCATGCGCTGTGTTAAAACGGGAACCCGCGGCCAAAATCCGCCCGTCTGCAGTTCCATTCAAAGCCGTGTGTGCACTGCGTGTGTGTCTCTGTGTGTGTGTGTGCGTGTGTGTGCGTGTGTGTGTGTGTGTGTGTGTGTGTGTGTGTGTGTGTGTGTGTGTGTGTGTGTGTGTGTGTGTGTGTGTGTGTGTGTGTGAAGAGAGAAAAATGAGACACATGGGAAAAAATGGTTTCTGCATGTGATATCTTCACCTGAAAATTCCACAAGGGAAGTCCAGTGCAGTCAGTTTGTTTGCCATTTAGTGAGGAGAAAAGGAGAATGTCAGCAGTAATAGGTCATGTGAATATGATATAATAACATGTTTCACTTTTTAAGGTTTCTCCTTAATCATAACATCTGTGGTGGCATAAAAGGAACTGTCAACTTAACACCTCGCTCAGATAAAAATACATAACATATACTATGCTATACTGTTTGCATAGGATTTTCTTTAATCTGGTCTGCTAGAGTAGAACAGTGAAGACCATCCACATAAGTCCAGAAAAAGAACATTTCCAAAAGGGACGATCTGATGCGGCCTGGGAGTCTTCTGAGAGGTCATCACATGCATTCAAGCAGAGCTGGCAGCCACAGCTAGACAAAGGCACAGCGATTCTGCAGTGTCCTCTCCCTCTATGTCCCTCAGAAAGACAGCTCGCTCTGTCATCTGCCTCGTCGGGAAGGAGAACGTGTGTAAGAGAGAGAGAGAGAGAGAGAGAGAGAGAAAGAGAAAGAGAGCTGCCTGGTCACTCTAAATGGATGAAGAAATCCCCTGCTTACTCATGCATACCGCTGGCAAATTGTTCCTCAGATCGGCGGCCCTGCCGTGTGATTTGCGCGAGACGGCGGCGGCAGCGCAGCGGCGAGAGAAGTCGCCGGCTCATATTGGAAAAGGGCACGGCGGAAATAGACAAACTAGTCCGAGAGGTGCATTTGAAGAAAATTATATATTTCAGCGGCTGGCTAGCACGGGGCTGAGCAGGGTGCGGGTGGGGGGGGGGGTTATCGGGGGAGAGGAGTGAGACGCCTTTTAGCGGCGACCTTGCCAGGGGAGTGGGCGGCAAGAAGCATTTCGAAAGGTCTCGCTCAGGCTGGCGTGCATGTTATTGTCATCATACTAGGAATTAGGCAGTGAGAGGAAGAAAGGAAGGGGAGGGGGGGGGTAGTCGGACAACCTTCAACAGTGTAAGAAAAACAACCACGGCACGCACACAGATTCTACAACTATTGTTGAGCTGTTTTCATTCTGTGGCCTTTGTTTGAAGGTGGACACAATGCCCTCCACACATACACACACTCACGCATGCATATATATGACCCTCACCTGGTGTTCAACCCCCTAGCATCTCATATGCCTTTCTATAGGTGCAATGATAGCCCAAAAGAAAGAGTTTTCCAATGGTAAGCATATCGTCACAAGCGAGTAAGTATAGGAAATCAAGTGTCCAGGTAGCCAAGAGTCCCATAAGAAGTTGAATTGTGGATCTTGCATAAACGGTACTGTAACTTAGATTACTAGATTACTAATAAATCCCATCATCTACTGTAGGACCCCAAAAACTCCTACCCCACACCTGAACAATATCACAATAACACTAAACATGTGACACTAAGCCTAAGTAACTAAGGTCATGTATGATTGGCCCCAACCAGATATGAGCAGGATAAGTTATATTATTTTGTTTTTATACCTTATACCTGTTTTATAGCGCCCCCTGTGGACACTCCTGGCTAGAGCACTCCATTGTGCTGGGCCGAGGCCCGCGGTGAGTGGAGCAGGGCGGATTATTAATGCTTTCGCCAACTTTGCCTCCAAGATCATCTGTAATAACAGTGAACATCCGTTAGCAGTGAATTAGATCAATTAGATGGCACTCTTAAAAGAGGTTACAGAGCAATTCACAAATGGAGGATGGGTGGGAAAAGGGAGAGCGAGAGACACACTCAGCCACGTTATAGCCCATGAATAACAATGAGCGGGTATTAGACAGCATAATAGGGACGGATCGTGTACAAACCTGTTGAGGGCTGCCGCCACACTACGGCAGGGGAGATAAACTTGCGCCTTGTTAGTAATGAGAGCGGCGAGGGAGAGGCCACACGGAAAAGCCTAAACACATGCACCCACACACACACACACATAACCATATCTAGCTGCGTGCATACATACACACACACACACACACACACACACACACACACACACACACACACACACACACATATCCATATCTAGCTGCGCGCATACATACACACACACACACACACACACACACACACACACACACATTTACATACACAACACAGACACACACACACGTGCACATACACACACACACACACACACATACACACACACACACACACAGGCGCGCATGCACACACACACACACACACACACACACACACACACACACACACACAACCATATCAAGGTGTGCGCATACATACACACCCATACACACACACACACATACACACAGACACACACACAGACACACACACACACACACACACACACACACACACATGCGCGCACGCACGTGCACACACACACACACACACACACACACACACACACACACACACACACACACACACACACACACACACACACACATACACATGCACACAAAAGGAATAATTTGTGAGAATAATGTAACACAGTTCATTGCATAATTGGTGCCTATCTGCATGACAAGGGAATGGACACAAATATATATACTGTATGTATATGCACAGGAACTCCCCACTTTCCTTCACTAATACACACAAGCTCACATGCGCACGTGCCCACACACAAACACACACACACACACACACACACACACACACACACACACACAAACACACAGGGAACTTAACATCATTCAGTAGACCTTTCAGAAGACAGGCTGCATTAAAAGAAGCCGCAAGCGATTAAAAAAAATATAAAAGAAAAAGAAGGGGGGGGGGGGGGGGCAAGGGCTAATTCAGAACACTAGGTGGGGAATGTGCCAAGTTCTTTCCTTTCAAAGTGGGGGACACTGCAGCTTTCCAGCCATAAACATCGAGCAGGGAGGTCCGTAAAAGGGCTGCCCACATTAAACATACTTATTTATAAAGGAATTTTGGCACAAAGTAGGCAAACTTTTTTTCCCTCCCCAGTCCCCCCCCCAAAAAAAAAAAAATCTCCTGATCTTTAATCTCCAGGCCAATGTCTGCTATACAGATTATGGCAACAGCTACTGACAAGTCTGCTAAATCTTAGCTGGCTGACAAATCTGGCAACTGCTCGTATCTGAGCGTTAGTCTCCCTCTCTCTAAAGAGCTGAATATTTTAATAATAGGCCTCCTCTCTGAAGGAAGCCTCAGTCGCTCGGTGAGACCTGGCAATCGCCGGCTGTCGTTAGAATGACCAACATGAGTCCAATCACACAGAGAAGCCCTTTAAAAGCCCAGGATTTTCTTTGGAATCTCTGCTCTGATTTAACGCACTCCCTCCCTTAAATAGAAAACAGGAATCCGCTGCATTGGAAAACCGTGTGCACTTCTCTTTTTTTTGTTCTTAAGATGGTTGGAAAACGACAGCATGGTAGGGTGAAGGGTGTGGGTGGGGTGGGGGGTTTGGGGAGGTAGTGTGTGGGATGATGTTACTCGATACACGATCCCCTTTCCATAATGAAGCGTACACAGCGATCGTCAGGCATTGGGGTGTTGATTTTACAGCGTGGCAGACATGCCACAGGGAAAACCGCCGGGGTCTTAACAGTAAACCACCCATTGGATTCGCACGGACGGAGAACGCAGTGTGCTGCGACGTCTGAGTGTCGTGGCGAGGTTCCTGAACAACCACAGCAAGAGAGAGAGGCAAGAGGGGACAGGCCACAACCCCAATGTTTGTTCACACGTTTATTTGTTTGCTTTGGTTAGGAGCCATAAGAGAAACTGTACCAAAGTCACATGTGCTATGCTTAGCTTACAGTACATAGCACAACATTAGCCTAGCAATGCCCTTCTATGACATGCCCCACGCCCCCCCCCCCCCCCCCCCCTTCTTATACTGGACTCAGTTTGAAGGTCTGACTGTGCGATGTCCGAGCCACGGAGAGTTGACAGACTGCAACTGTGACCGCGGGCGGCCCCCTTCTACCCCGTCATCCATCCGGCCCCCCTGTCACTCTCTTGGCAGATCAGTCTGCTTAACGCTCACTGCAGGCTGGCTAATTACCATGGGGCCGCTCTACCCACTGCGCACCCCACCCCACCCCACCTCACCCCACCCAACACCACCACCAACACCACCACCACCGCTGCACCACATCCCCCTATACCCATCTCTCCACCCCCCCCCCCCTCTCTTCATACCCACCTCCACTCTTCTCCCTCCCACCCCCACCCCCCCCCCTCTCTTCCCACTGGAGCTAAACGCACCCCCACATCCCCTGCGGGCATGGGAGACAGTGACAGTAATCTCCCAGTGACAGTCTTTGGACGTGCGTCATTAAGCGTCCGTGTTATTGAGATGATAGCCCAAAGAATCTGGCCATGGTGCCAGGGAGAGAGGGAGGAGAGAGAGAGAGAGAGAGAGAGAGAGAAGAGGACAAAAAAAGATAGAAAGAGAGAGAAAGAAAGAGAGAGAGAAAAGGGAGAGAGAGAGAGAGAGAGAGAGAGAGAGAGAGAGAGAGAGAGAGAGAGAGAGAGAGAGAGAGAGAGTTAAAA
>NW_027468620.1:22927679-22999724 GCF_046254945.1 Alosa pseudoharengus | reverse complement strand
GCACACACACACACACACACACACACACACACACACACACACACACACACACACACACACACACACATACACATGCACACAAAAGGAATAATTTGTGAGAATAATGTAACACAGTTCATTGCATAATTGGTGCCTATCTGCATGACAAGGGAATGGACACAAATATATATACTGTATGTATATGCACAGGAACTCCCCACTTTCCTTCACTAATACACACAAGCTCACATGCGCACGTGCCCACACACAAACACACACACACACACACACACACACACACACACACACACACAAACACACAGGGAACTTAACATCATTCAGTAGACCTTTCAGAAGACAGGCCTGCATTAAAAGAAGCCGCAAGCGATTAAAAAAAATATAAAAGAAAAAGAAGGGGGGGGGGGGGGGGCAAGGGCTAATTCAGAACACTAGGTGGGGAATGTGCCAAGTTCTTTCCTTTCAAAGTGGGGGACACTGCAGCTTTCCAGCCATAAACATCGAGCAGGGAGGTCCGTAAAAGGGCTGCCCACATTAAACATACTTATTTATAAAGGAATTTTGGCACAAAGTAGGCAAACTTTTTTTCCCTCCCCAGTCCCCCCCCCCCCCCCCCCCCCAAAAAAAAAAAAAAATCTCCTGATCTTTAATCTCCAGGCCAATGTCTGCTATACAGATTATGGCAACAGCTACTGACAAGTCTGCTAAATCTTAGCTGGCTGACAAATCTGGCAACTGCTCGTATCTGAGCGTTAGTCTCCCTCTCTCTAAAGAGCTGAATATTTTAATAATAGGCCTCCTCTCTGAAGGAAGCCTCAGTCGCTCGGTGAGACCTGGCAATCGCCGGCTGTCGTTAGAATGACCAACATGAGTCCAATCACACAGAGAAGCCCTTTAAAAGCCCAGGATTTTCTTTGGAATCTCTGCTCTGATTTAACGCACTCCCTCCCTTAAATAGAAAACAGGAATCCGCTGCATTGGAAAACCGTGTGCACTTCTCTTTTTTTTGTTCTTAAGATGGTTGGAAAACGACAGCATGGTAGGGTGAAGGGTGTGGGTGGGGTGGGGGGTTTGGGGAGGTAGTGTGTGGGATGATGTTACTCGATACACGATCCCCTTTCCATAATGAAGCGTACACAGCGATCGTCAGGCATTGGGGTGTTGATTTTACAGCGTGGCAGACATGCCACAGGGAAAACCGCCGGGGTCTTAACAGTAAACCACCCATTGGATTCGCACGGACGGAGAACGCAGTGTGCTGCGACGTCTGAGTGTCGTGGCGAGGTTCCTGAACAACCACAGCAAGAGAGAGAGGCAAGAGGGGACAGGCCACAACCCCAATGTTTGTTCACACGTTTATTTGTTTGCTTTGGTTAGAAGCCATAAGAGAAACTGTACCAAAGTCACATGTGCTATGCTTAGCTTACAGTACATAGCACAACATTAGCCTAGCAATGCCCTTCTATGACATGCACCGCCACCCCCCCCCCCCCCCTTCTTATACTGGACTCAGTTTGAAGGTCTGACTGTGCGATGTCCGAGCCACGGAGAGTTGACAGACTGCAACTGTGACCGCGGGCGGCCCCCTTCTACCCCGTCATCCATCCGGCCCCCCTGTCACTCTCTTGGCAGATCAGTCTGCTTAACGCTCACTGCAGGCTGGCTAATTACCATGGGGCCGCTCTACCCACTGCGCACCCCACCCCACCCCACCTCACCCCACCCAACACCACCACCAACACCACCACCACCGCTGCACCACATCCCCCTATACCCATCTCTCCACCCCCCCCCCCCCTCTCTTCATACCCACCTCCACTCTCTCCTCCCTCCCACCCCCACCCCCCCCTCTCTCCCCACTGGAGCTAAACGCACCCCCACATCCCCTGCGGGCATGGGAGACAGTGACAGTAATCTCCCAGTGACAGTCTTTGGACGTGCCGTCATTAAGCCGTCCGTGTTATTGAGATGATAGCCCAAAGAATCTGGCCATGGTGCCAGGGAGAGAGGGAGGAAGAGAGAGAGAGAGAGAGAGAGAGAGAGAAGAGGACAAAAAAAGATAGAAAGAGAGAAAGAAAGGAGAGAGAAAGAGAGAGAGAGAGAGAGAGAGAGAGAGAGAGAGAGAGAGAGAGAGAGGCTGTTTCTGCTGGAAGACAATGGGAGTTAAACTGAGTCACAAGAAGAAGCGACGTTTGCCTTTCCTGAGAGGCATTTTCATACAGTTTAAACTATAATTCACACTCAAAATACACTTCTGCCATCGGCAACATTTTCTCCTGCACATCCCACTTAATTAAACAGAGAGAGGGGGAAAAAACGGCGCCAAGAGGAGCGCTTTGCTAAAATACTGCGAACAAAGGTATTTTTTTCTCTGTCTGCTCCAAAAACATGAGATGAATTTTGACAAGCCAACATTTAGGACCTCCGTCGTGTGATTCATGCCCAGGCTCTGAATAAATCGTGGAAACATGTCTTCCCTGCATGAAAGAGAGCTAAAACTACAACCACCAAGAGAGAAAGAAGGGACATGGAGGGAGGGAGAGGAAAGAGGGAGAGCTCAGGAGAAAGAGGAAGACAGAAAATAAAAGAAAATAACTTTGCCTTCTTTCCCAACACTTTTCCACCACACACACCTCCTCTCTCTCTCTCTCTCTCTCTCTCTCTCTCTCTCTCTCTCTCTTTCTCTCGATCTCTCACTCTCTCTCACTCTCTCTCTCTCCTTCTCTCGCCCTCCCCTTTCTCTCCTTGGTGTCTCAGTGTGGCCTGACAGGGGAACAGATGGCAATTTAAGCGGAGAATTTATGAGCGCCACAATCTTAATGTTGCATAAAGAAAAAGGAAAAAGACCCGCATCAAACCCAACTGACAAATGTACTTGCTAATATTAATGCACTCCTCATTCATCCAATATGCTTCCTAATTGCTTTTCTGTACACAGTAATATGGCACCTGCTGCTCAGCCCCAGCTCCTGCCTTCCGGAATGAGCCGTTGCCGTGGCGGCCGGCGGCCCCTCTCGCCGTGATGGATGCAGGACCGTGCATCACGCACCGTGCCTGTCAGGCCCCGTAATTAAAATTTTATACTTACAGCAGCAAGGGGAGAGGAGGGAGAGAGGGAAAGAGGGAGAGAGGAAGGAGGTAGGTAGGGAGGGATGAGGTGGGGTGGGGAGGGAGATCGGGAGCAGTAAACAAACGCTTCAAACACACACACACACACACACACACACACACACACACACACACACACACACACACACACACACACACAGAGACACTCAGATACACCATAAACAGTGCAAACATGAGAGCATGTGTAGTGTGTGTGTGTGTGTGTGTGTGTGTGTGTGTGTGTGTGTGTGTGTGTGTGTGTGGGATACTGGGGTAGCGCCACGAGGCATCTTTTGGAGTAAATGCTGCCTGTGATCAATAAAGGAACTTGCATGGAAAAGCATGATGATACTGTTCATAATGTTGAAACCTTTTGCAAAGATAACAAGCCTCTCTCTCTGTCTTTCTCTCTCTCTCTCTCTCTCTCTCTCTCTCTCTCTCTCTCTCTCTCTCTCTCTCTCTCTCTCTCCGCACACACCAAGAAAACACCCACAACACATGCCCATCTATTGCCCTTGTAAGCACGCCTGCATTGCAAACCAGCACATGTCCACATAAACACAGGAGAAGAAAAAAAGAGACCAGGAGAGACTAAACGTCCTCTCACGACGCAACATGCATTATTCATTAGCAACAGCACTAACACAAAGGTAGATTAATTACGACAAGTCCTAAAAAAGAAGATATGGGCACAACATGACCTATGTGGCAAACACAGAGCAGTTCTTGCAAAGGTCAAAAGGAGACTAAGTTTAAAAATATTGTGGCTTTCTGTGGATTCAAAAACATAATAATTAACACAAAAAACTAAATCATTTGGGAACACAATATGCCAACAATCATTCACATTGTCATACATAATGTTGTTATGTCTGCAGGATAAAGGCCCAAAAGAGGTTAAGCATGTGCATACCCTTGGTGTTGCAGCAGCACTCTCCTTGACTGGTGGCAGACACATATAAAACATCCCACAATTCTTCTTAATGAAGAGTTCGGCATTTATATTCAAGACAAAATGTAAACTGTTTGCTCAATCTGCCTCTATTTTAATTTCTGGAATTATACCTTGTGAGAAATCATTTGGGATCCTGCAATGCTCTCCCTGTAGTGTATGTCATTAACTCTATAACAGCTGGTGTTAAATGCACTAAATTGTAATATAATGAGGATGTGAATTGCAGGCAATTACACAGTTAAATTGAATAAATCCTTAGAGCAATAAATTGTCCTTTCTCTTTACATCATGTTTAATTGATGCGTATTTTATGTAGAGGACTGAATATTGCTTTCTTGTGCAAAAAGCAAGCCATGTTCAAATGTGTAACTTAATGGTTTTGGATTCAAATCAAGTCCAGTGGAGTGCTGTTGAGATGTAGATGTTCACGCTTTCTTTAGGTGTGAAATTGCTCAAACATCTAGAAGTTCACAGATAACAAAAGTTACACTCAAAAGAAAGGTTACTTACTGGCTGCATAAGATGGATAAATAAGATTTCTACATGGCACATCATTTCCAAATTGTTAATGGCAGTCTACATTTTGTGATTATCAAAATACTTTTATGATGTATATCATAACATGATAACATGATATGAAAGCTTATAGGTTTACCGCTAACTTCTATTAGAGCACATTAAATACTGTAGTAATTATTTGCAGTATATGTTATCTTTGTTTTGATGACTGTTTTTGCATTTCAGATATTGTGGTTTTACTAATTAAAACATTTTTGTGAACTTTGGAAAAGAGGGAATTTTAATGAGGATGCTCATTAATTTTCACTTTTGAGTCTAAATTGATAATTAGTGGAAATCTATTCAGAGCAATTCATGTATGTGCCATGATAAACACACATTATGATTTTCGAAGCCTAGATCTTATTTTCCTGAAAGACTATGGAGATCAGATATAATAATGATGACACTGAAGTCACTGTCTTACAGTAATACAGATACATTGATGCATGACTCTTTATGAGAGCAAATGTAGGATCTTCTAAATGGTGTTTGCCCTTTTTAGGAATTATAATTCCAATTTGTTTTAGACCATTTCCTTGTTCTTTAAGGATGTCATTTTTAGTAGTTTGCTAAATTTTGTGTGCATTTTTGACCTTTGAACTTCAATTTTGTTTGTACAGTGTCAGCTTTTTTGTATATGTATCACTATAAGCAAAGACTCTCACCCAAATTTCCATAATTCTCCAGACCTGCACACCACCCTGTTCTAGAGTATGGGCATCTGTAACTCACTTACTGTACCAATACATTCCAATATAAATATGCTCCCTCTCTCTCTCTCTCTCTCTCTCTCTCTCTCTCTCTCTCTCTCTCTCTCTTTCTCTCTTTCTCTCCTTTCTTCCCTGTCCCTCTCCCTCTCCCTCTCTCGCTCTCTCTCTCTCTCTCAAAAATAAAAATCTCACACACACACACTTCCCTGTTGAGGTCTCTCGCTCTCTAAAGCAGTAATTCCGTTAGCGGTGAAATGGGGAGTTCTGTGCACCTGAAGGCAGTTGTCAACACGGGCCCCCAGGAGCTGGCAGCAGCCAGGGGCCTTTAGCTGTGCACAGCTGCTCCATGTATTCCCTCTCACTCCTGACAACATCATGGCCACGAAGGCACGCACAGACACACACACACACACACACACACACACACACGCACGCACGCACGCACACATGCATGCACGCACACACACACACACAACAAACAGTTGTGCACAAACACACACACAAGCATATGGTTTCATTTCATCAACCTCAATCACCCTCTCTCTATCTCTTTCCAGCAAACTAAGACACACACACACACACACACACACACACACACACACATACACACACACACACACACACACACACACACACACACAAAGACTCAGCTGTTGTATCCTCACCTGCACCCATTGTACTGATCGCATGCCTGCTAAACATCTCCAGCTCAACTTACATTAAATCAGATACCAAATCAGATGCAACTGTAGGTAATACATCATTTCTTTGATTACTTCAATACTCTTCAGTCCGATTCGCCCGAGCCTTGACAGTTACACCAGCTCACTCTGAGAACAATCGTAACCCACTTTCTCACAAAAAAGGCCCTAATGGCCGTGGCTTATCTAAGACAGAACTGCAATGGATGGATCTCACTCAATGCATTCAGGTCAATAACCACACCGAGCGCTTAAAAGCCCTTCTGCCTGGCTTAGGGTTCCTTTTGGAAGCAGGTGAGTCCTTCGTAAAAAAATGGTGGCAAGGATGGTCAAGTTTGGTGCACGATCTCCACCAACCACTCCGCCCTAATGTACTCCTTTTTTCTTTCATGTGTTCACGGTTCTAAACCACCATCGTCTCCATATGTGTGTGAAAACAGCTGGGAAAATTCCTCCCCCCTAGTCGTGCCTTGTTTGGCCCCGTCACAGGTAGAGTACCCTCCCTCAATGTCATCATGTTACACAACAAATGCCCCCCCCCACACACACACACACACCCCAGCCTGCAGCACTGAGGTAATAATTGGGCAGTATTTTATGGTTTGTGTATTTTAAGATTGTGAGAAATGGCCAGGCCGAATAAATCATTCATACATTTAGAACGATTACCGGAGCGGAAAGTAGGAAGCTGGATCGCCCAAGATATATTACCCATAATGCCTTTCAAGAAGGCAACTAATTAGCAGAAGAAAGGTCAAGTAAAACCAGAAAGTGATTAGAGAAGGGGGTGAAGTACGAAAGGAGAAAAAAGAGAGAGAGAGAGAGAGAGCGACAGAGAGAGACAGAGAGAGAGAGTGTGTGCGGTAAAGTATAAAGGCTTACATACATTTAGTCACTTTTTGGAAATGTGCCCAAAAGGGTTTTTTCCCCCTTCTTCCTCTGCCCACTGCTGGAAGTGAAAGCGATTGCTTTAATATTTAATGAAATGCTTATGTTGCGGCACCTGGACACCTCCTCTGCTATGCCCAGCCACTGACTCCCTGGTGGGTCATTACTGTAGCCATTTGCAAAGGGCACGGGCCCCTTCTCCGCCTGCAATGATGCCAGTCTTCAGGAATCTGTTACCAACCAGCAGGGGGGCGATGGGGTGGGGTGGGGTGGGGGTGCAGAAGCCCATCTTTAGGGAGGACAGAGCAGAGGGTGAAAAACAAGTTGTAAAAAATAAATAAAGAGAGAGAGAACGAAAACACCGTAGTCAGGGCAAACATATTCCCAAGGAGACACCAGAGCATCACAGCCCGCAGCCATTCCTGCTGGATCAGGAAGATGCAGGAGAGATTTCAACATTAAAAAGAGAGAGGGGGGGGGGGGGGGGGTATCGCCACTCCTTGCAGAGAGGTTGTTGTTTGTCTTTTTTTTCTCTCTCTCTGAAGCGTGCAGTTTCTATCAACACGTAAACATGGGTTTCCATTGCACTGCCACCCACCCCCCAATTCACCACACACACACACACACACACACACACACACACACACACACACACACACACACACACACACACACACACACACACACACACACACACACACACACACACTCCTCCATCCTCACCCTCGCCACCCATCCCTTAATGATCCAATGCATCAATACCTTCAGCCATCAACAGGGAGCAGATGTCCTCGGTTAGCGCATCCTTCTTGGGGACTAGGGGGGGGGCACAGCTTTGAAAAGCATTAGTCTTTGGGTCCTGGGCAGGCTGTCTCCTCGCCGCCCTGGCACCCTCCTCTGTGGGCAGGTGAACCGAGGCCTAATGGAATTTAATTACTCCAGCCACATTAATCACGGCCACTGTGGTGGAGCACCCACTATTTTATTACCACTTTTAGAGGGGGGTTATTAGTACAAATATACTGTCAGCCTGCATTATAAGAGCACCGTTTTAGGGCGCTATCCAGCCCGGGCATTCATTAAAATATGTATCAATATCTATCAGTGTGTCATGGCGGGCAAGCACTCTCTCTTGTTCCTGTCGGCGAGTTGCATTAGCAAAAGGGGGACAGTGGATGGAGGCTTTCTTTTTTCTATGGGCACGTCAGGGCGACTGGCACCTCTAAAAGTTTCAGTTCATTAATCTGACCGCTGTCTGTGGTGCCCATCGGCCCGCGATTGATGGCGATGGGCCTGGCAAGGACACCGGGTGGCAGCGCGCTTGCTTTTTAAAAGGCAACACTTTTTGGAGAGAAAGAGAAAGGAAAGGTGGAAAGGAATGGAGAGGAAAGGAAAGGAGAGAGAGGGGAAAAAACACAGAAAGAGCAACTTTTTTTCTAGGAGGGGGATGTCGAGCACATCATTCAATTCCTCGCCATTAGCGATGACACAGAGGTGAACACCGAGTCCCTGAGCAGTCCTTTCTGACTTCACCGTCTCTTTTGAGTCGCCGGGCTGAGAGCAGGACGGTGCAGTTCAATGTGCATTCAGTATGAATGGCAGCGGATATATTTTTGTATGAAAACAACACAAAACAAAACATGGGTTTGTTCCTTAGCCACCGTGACCTAGCCATGTGCTACATACCAGAAAGGGAGAACATGCAAATTAGCAGGAACTACAATCACTCTGACTGGCTGCGGAGAACAACAGCCTCCACTTCAGAAGCTCGGAGATCTATAAATAACCAGGCTTGACATGTTATACAAGGCATCTGGTGAGGACAGTTTTGATGTTCATGAGTTTTAGCTCCAGGTAAATATGCACAGCTTGAGGCCCTATGAAGAGGAGAAAAGAGACTGGGAGCTTGGCAGGGGTGTAGGTGTGTGTGTGTGTGTGTGTGTGTGTGTGTGTGTGTGTGTGTGTGTGCACATGTTGGTGGGGGACTATGCATCTTTACATTCTTGTTTACTGGAAACACTTCCATGTGGTACCATTTGAGGGGGCCATTTCCGAGGCCGTATGGAGCATACTCAATGTGTCTGTTAGCGTGCGTACGTGCGTGTGTGTGTGCGTGTATGTTTGCGTGTGTGTGTGTGCGTGTATTAGGGCTGCACGAAATTAGGAAAACATACAATATGCGATAACATTATTATGACCGCCGCGCAGGGAAGTGGCGGTCATATACATGTAGGTTTAGTCAGATTTTTTCTTTTTTTTTCTTTTTTGCATGTCCAAATTTCCGTCAAGGATTCCCGGGACACTGAAAGACAGGGGTACACGAAACTTGGTGGGCATGTAACCCCACATGGATAGCATGGAACCATCGTTTTTCGTGGACTGGACCCCCCGAAAGGAGGGTAGGGCAGACACAGTTTTCTGTGAATATCTGGAGAACCGTAGGGTTTAGAAGGACCATCTTTTTTTTGTATGTTGATCTCAAGGGGCCATCTCAACCCATTCCATAACCACTCATTTCATGTATAGCGCCACCTAGTTAAACACAAAAAAGTAAAAATTAGTTGTTGTAATCGCAGGTATCTGTGACCTAACATAGTCAAAACTGCACGAAATTGGAAGTGTAGGATCATTATGACACCCTCTGAATGCACGCCAAGTTTCGTGGAATTCCGTTCATGGGGGGCCACACAATAAATTAATTTATGTTACTATACACCAACTGGCCTGTAGGTGGCCGGAGACAGTTTTCTGTGAATATCTAGAGAACCGTAGAGCCTAGGAGGACCACCTTTTTTTGTATGTTGGTCCTAAGGGGCCATCTCAACCCATCCCATTACCACTTATTTCATGTATAGCGTCACCTAGTTAAAAATTAAAAAGCAAAAAATGAGGTGTTTTCATCACAATATCTCTAGCTGACATGGTCAAAACTGCACGAAATTGAAAGTGTAGGATCATTATGACACCCTCCGAATGCATGCCAAGTTTCGTGGAATTCCGTTCATGGGGGGCCACACAATAAATTAATTTATGTTACTATACACCAACTGGCCTGTAGGTGGCCGGAGACAGTTTCTGTGAATATCTAGAGAACCGTAGAGCCTAGGAGGACCACCTTTTTTTGTATGTTGGTCTTAAGGGGCCATCTCAACCCATCCCATTACCACTTATTTCATGTATAGCGCCACCTAGTTAAAAATTAAAAAGCAAAAAATGAGGTGTTTTCATCACAATATCTCTAGCTGACATGGTCAAAACTGCACGAAATTGAAAGTGTAGGATCATTATGACACCCTCCGAATGCATGCCAAGTTTCGTGAACTTTCGTTCATGGGGGGCCTTACAATAAAATAATTTATGTGTACATTTAGTGACCGTACACCAACAGAGTTTTCTGTGAATATCTTGAGAACCGTAGGGCCTAGGATGACCAATTTTTTCCGTATGTTTGCCTCCAGGGGTCATGTTAACCCATTCCATATGCACACATGTGCATAAACAGATACACACGCACACACATACATTCACAGTAATCATACGTATGACACATACTCACACAGTAGACATATGTACGCATGCATGCACATGCACAAACACAGGCACATACGCAGGCACACACACAAGCACGCACACACACACACACACCCACACACATAAACATAAACATGTACACGCACACATGCACACAATTCAAGAATTTCTCAGAATTATGAACAGGCAAGATGGGGGTGGCGTTGTATAAAATGAATTTTACATGTGAAATCTATGAACTAATCATGTTTTGGTACTTGTTGTCTAGCAGATACCAGTGAGAATTGAGTGTGGATAATGCAATTTAGTGAGACAGTTAGAATCATATATGCCTTTCAGCATGATTTATTTTTGGGGAAACAATGTGCTGGACTGGGCGGCGGTCATATTTTGTACCGCTCTGCGGTACATCTAGTTGAGTACTGCGATAACGATATAACTTGCGATATAACTTGCGATTAAATATTTAATGTTTTTCTCCATTCTACTTGCTACAAGCATAGACTGTAGGGTGTGGGGGGGGGGGGGGGGGGGTAAATGTATAATTACAGAAATAAATGTATAATTTTCTACATAAACAGTGTAAAATATTATGGCCTAGGTTATATACAGTATGGCCTGATGAAAGTGGACAGTTAAGAGATCTACTGACTAGGCTATTGAAGTTGTGTGGAAGATCTGCTCCAAGAAAATCCTCGTAAAAGACGGATAGACAGCCAATCTGAACACTTGTGCACCAACCTGCGGAATATTCCACATTGCCAGCCTTTGCTGGGCCTAGCAAAAAAGCTACTTAAGCTATATCGCGGCGGTCACTCTATCTAAAATCTTAAGTAGCCCAGTCTGTAACCTCATACGCTGCGCATCCCACGTTATTAGGTTACCGGCATGCCGACTACGAGTGCAGTGGAAAGTGAAAGTAAGGGGCTGCTATCGCACAGTCCAACGAAGTAGGCCTAGGCTAAACAACTTTTACAAACAACAAAACCTGATTACCTCTCTGCTGCTGTCTGGGGCTTTTGCTAAATACAAATCATGAAATACAAGCCTTACAGTGAAAGACAGATATCTTCTGATTCTATAACGATAATGAAAGAAATTGTTTATTTTAACACTTGGCGCTGTGTTTGTAACACGTCATCCTTTATATCCTGAATATTACTAAATATTTCCATATAACAGATGTGCTTTTCCTTTTAGTCACCAATTCCTCTTCACCCAAGTGTAGCCTACTTCGCTCGACTCACTATCTTCAGCCATCACGACATTAGCTCCCGCCTCAACACCTAAAACACCACACACCTAAACTGGTAGAAGATGGGCTTCTAGGGCAGCATGACAGCATCGGTTTGGTAAAATATGTTGACATTCAGAATGTGAATACACCATAGACTGTGGAATGTGCACGGCACAGAAAATGTATCGAAATTTATCGAAAATTTAGTAATCTTTGCGGTATGTCCATCGCAAGCGTTGATATCGCGATAACCATAGATTTTAGATATATCGTGCAGCCCTAACGTGTATGTGTGTGTGTGTGCTCTACGAGCTCTTGGGGAGCTCTTGGGGTGAATGATCAGCACGTGTTTTGGCTGGGCTGCATGAGCTTGAGTTAAAACTTCAGTCAGGCTCTCATGGCCCCTGCCTGCCACAAACGTCCAGGTGCCGGTTTGTTCTGCCTTAATTATTATTTCTAGCCATGAAATAAAAATCAATAAGCAGATTCCCCCAGCCCTCGTTATCCTGTTGCACATATTTTATAGTAAAATAAAACGACCCAATAATAAAGTAAGGAATTTGAGCCCCGTCGCTCTGGAAACTCAAAGGTCAGGGAAATTAATTTTACTGACTGTTGGGGGGGGCAAGCGAAGGAGGGAGCGAGTGACAGAGAGAGAGATAGAGAGAGAGATAGAGAGAGAGAGAGAGAGAGAGAGAGAGAGAGAAAGGTAGTTGTGAAGGGAACCATTGCAGAATAAAAAGTATGTAATGTGAAACATTTCTGCAGCAGCAGGTAGTGCACCATTCATTCTGTCTCATCTACCTTTCTTTACGGGTCCTTACTGGGCCCTATTTTACCATTGAGTGAACACCGATGGAGATCATGGTCTTCTCAGCCTAGTTTGATTGGGAATGCTGTGCTGAAGAAGGCCATGGCAGAGAATGGTCGGCCTTCTAAATGGTCTTACAGAGTTCATTTGTAAAATCACATGTTATCACAATCTGCTGAAGGTTGTGTATGGTATCACTCATCTCAATAGAGGCTTGGCTAACTATTAATAAAAGCCATGTTGTTATGGAGACGCTTTTGCAAGATGAAATAACATCACGTCAGCAAAAACCATCTGCGTGCAGGAGCATCAACATACATTATCGCTGCTTAAGGTCTGAAAGCTGTAAGCAGTGTATTCAAACTCTCCCAACAATTGAGAAAAAAAAAAATCTATTTTTATGTTTTTGGGCAATTGCATTTTTAAACAGCCCTCCATCAAAAGGGCACTCTTGCTAAGCTCAGAAATAAAGGATTATTGAAAATGATTATTGAGTATGAAGACATAGCCAACACTGCTGCAGTGCACTCAGTGAATCACTGTAAAAGCCTCGTAGCTCACTTTAATTTTCACAAATAGGCTGATTAAACACGTGCAAGAGTCATTTCACAGACAGTGGAGGCAAAGCCCTCGCAAACACACAGTGCAGCCTACAATAAATCAGTAGGTTGATCTAGCACTCAAATACAAACACTAAAAATAATGTGCATAGCCAACCAAGTTCAAGGTAGAGAGCTAGCTGTCTAAAGCATTTGTTTGTGTGAGTGTGCGTGTGTGTGCGCGCGCGTGTGTGTGTGTGTGTGTGTGTGTGTGTGTGTGTGTGTGTGTGTCCGGAGAGAGTGAGAGAGACCCAACAAAATAAATGACGGAGAGGGAGCACAGGAAGGAAGGAGCATTTTGGGAGGCGGTAGATGATAGGTAGCATTTTGGGAGGCGGTAGGTGATAGGTAGCATCTCAGGTGCAGTAAAGCCAGACAGCTGGGTCTGGAACAGAGCGGAGCAAAGGATTGTGGGAGCAAGGGAATGCGAGCAGGCAGCTGAGCACTGCGCGGTCGGTGGAAGAGGAGCAGGAGGTGGAGGAGGTGGAGGAGGGGGGAGAGGGGTGGGGGTGGAGGAGGAGGAGGAGGTCTCTGGAAGGCTGCCACTCATCTGACCACCTTCCTAACCAGGGCAGAAAATCAAACAAGTCGAGAAAGAATTAAATAAAAGCAAGAAGAAAAATGATTTCTTATAAATAGCAGGGCTCGCCAGAAGGCATGGGAAATGAGAACAGCGGAGCGCAGGAGAGGAGCTTGAGCTTGACACGGGTCTTAAAATTGAGAGGGGGCGGAATCAGGGACCTACTGTGCAAAATGGCTCCAACCAAAGCAAGGATTAGTGTTCCTGCCTTCTCGGCCAAGATTCTCCAGAACAACTAATCACCTTCAAGTTCTCTCTCCTACCATCTCATACTCTCTCTCTCTTTCTATCTCTCTTTCTCTCTCTCACTCTTTCTCTTCATCTCTCACTTGCTCTTTCAAATATCATACCACCACTACCACCCCACTTACACACTCATGGCTCATCCCCACACACACACACACACACACACACACACACACACACACACACACACACACACACACACACACACACACACACACACAATGATTATGCCTAAAATTAAGCATAGAATGTTCTGCCAGCTCAGATTAGACACATATTTGGATCAGTCCTCTACAGTGGCTATTGCTGTGCTGTGCAGAAATGGAGAATAGGGAGACTACAGCAACACACACAAACACACAGACACACTCACTCAGACAAACACACACACACACACACACACACTATACAGGGAAACACATCAGACACATCATTCACCCCAGTATTTCCCAACCTTTTTAGGATTAAGATCATGAATGAAAAAAAAAAAACATGTGAAAAAAAATCAATATATTTTAGAAAGGATGGTGAATAATTCACAGAGCAAATGAGAATGTACTTTTCCAAAAGGAAAACACTGTACATACTATACCGCTACATACGCTTGGTTTCGTAAAACAAGTGTGGTTAAGTATTGGAAAATGAAATGATTCAGGTGAAAACAAACATTCTGTAATTAACCACCATGTATCTGAATACATTGGTGGTTACCCAGTGTTTGGGTAGTTTGCATACCACAGTACTACAGATGGAAATTATGGTTGGATACTCATTTGCTACAAGATAACAGTTTGCAGATCTGTTCAAAGCTTGTGATAATCAATTAGCTTTGTGTTCTGTGAAAAGTGTGGCACACTTCTGCTTTGTTGCTGTTTAGCATAGCACAAAATGTCTACTTCAGCAAATCTACGCAATAACAATGCAATCCATATTAACTGAGTTACAAAGAAAACAATTGGGTGATAACAAGAACTTCAAGAATTGTATTTTTTTCTGTTCCTGGTGAGTTTGTTTTGAAGTTTAATATTTTGTTTAACACACTGGGGATGTCTTGAATTAATTTCTGGCATATTATTAATGAAGATTTGAAAATAGATTTTGATTCAAACAAATATTCTAAAAATAGCTGCTGATGCTATTGCATTTTTTTATAAATATTCTAAAATTAGTTGCTGATGCTATGCATTTGTAACGGTATGCACACATCAGTTACTGATGAAATAAAAAAAGGGTAAAGGGCAAGTTGTGGGAATCATAGGAGCAGAACATGCCACGATAGCAAATTACAGCCAAAACTACCGTGGCATTCTACGGCATTGCAATGTCCAATGTGCTTAGAACAATGACTAAGTCTGCTGTGCTGATGATCCAAGCCATCATCTGTTATTTTCTCTGCAGACCCTTCACAGACAAATGGAATGGACTGAGCACACACTCACAAATGACTGGCAAATATGCAAGTAATTTACCATTAAATTCCATAACAGGAAACTCTAATTGTACAGCATGTCCGACTTAATTGAATTGTTCTACATGTGTATTACAGTTAGGGAAATGAAACTGACAGAAGTGATAAGAGTATCAGGCGTTCACAATATGAGGGGGAAAAACAGTCAAGGAAAAAAAAAGCAGTAATTTATGCTGCGAATCAGAAAAACTTCCAACTGCAATAACTGCCACTAATACCATTACCACTAGTTCTAAGTAAAAGTAACGACAACAATAACAGCCAGTCATAACTGCGATAATATTTTTCCATGTGCCTGTGCGGTAAAACATTCACTGCCCTTTTTAAATCACAGCAACTTTCCGAGTGATTTCATATTAATATGCATCATATTTTAAAGAATTGTATTTCGCGAAATAGCGTCTGTTCAAGTCGAGAAATCCTCCGCTCGGATGAGTCGCCAAAGTAATTTCACCTCTGCCCAGTCGTGTGCGATCACACACACGGCCAGAACCTGCGGTCCCAAGTTATACACGTCTCCCTCTACTGGTGTTACTGGGAACTGCGGCTGACCCTGAGGCCTCCTACAGGCCCTCGAAAAGGGGACAAAGACAGTGGCACATGCCACTAAGCTTCTCTACAGACGCACAGTGGAGCAAATGCTGCTACAGCAGGAGAGGATCCAACAGGAGCCCTCTCTGTCTCTTCTCTCACTAACACACAGAGTGGCCAGTGGTGAGAGAAAATATCAGAACTAGACTATCAATTCCTAATCTTCTCCCGCAGTTGGAGGAAGAGAGCAGCATATCATTTTAAAAATGGAAAAAAATAGTTATTGTGTGAATATGATCCTGGGAATATAAAAAATGCTCACTAACTCCAAGAAGAGTAAATAAATCCTGAAATTGTGGAATCACAGCAATTCCATGAAACCATTACATGCCTTGTACATTACTAAAAAAAAGAGATTAAAAAACACAATAAGTGAAACCAAATTGGCTTGATGCAAATGCATATTGCTTGAAAAGTGGATTTTAAAAATCATCACAGCTGAAGATCATAGAGTTGTGGTTTCTTCAAGAAAGAGAGAGGCACAATTAATTCTCCCTATTGTTTTCCAGTCAACATCCAGAATCTTTCACGATGACACGGTGACCGGGAAGGAACTTCATTCCCGCCTTTTTGGAATATCTCATGCGAGTGACAACACCCTCCTTTTTTTTTAGTCAGAGTGGGGATGGCTTTGGCCTTCCAGCTTGCCATAGCAGGAAAGCCATTCCAAACGTTAATGTAAATTATTGTTACTTGCTTAACCCCCCCCATCCCACTCCTGTCATCATACATGCATACACTGAGGAATTCTGAAATCATGTTGCCCTCTTTTGGCAGGCATGTGTGACTACAAGCATGTCTGCATTTGTAATATTTTGATTTTGACACATTAAGGGAAAAGATGTTAAAAAAATAAGAAGGGAAAACACAGGTGGAAAAAAAATGAGAGAATTGATCCAAAAATACATGGTGGAAAAAAAGAAGGTTCCATTACTTTACTGTTGTGAAAACACATTATTTATCTTCCCAAGTGTTTGGATATGGTATTCAAGCAGAGAGTCGATCAATACAGCAAGAGCTGCTTGGAAGGGGCTCTGCCCTTGGCACTTGTAAGTGTAGCGGAAGAGACACGCGCACCACGACACGCAGCAAACCAGAGGCAGGCAAAACGCAACACTCAGAACACCCATCAACTCAGAAATGAGCAGAAGGCTCGCCCAGGTGAGTCTAAGGAACACAGCACATTCACAGCATGCAGTCCCTGATGACTACAAGATCCGTGGCCTAACCCCACCCCCCAACACCAACCCCAAACCCCATATGTCCCACCGCCAACCAAAAAAAGAAAAAAGGAAAAATAATGGTCACCACTAATAAACTGATTATGTGATGCCAGTCATCATTTTTGTATCACTGTAATACATTCCACAGTTTTGCATGCTCACCTTTCTCTCTCACTCTGTCTGTCTGTGTCTTTTTTTGTCTTGCGGGACCAGCGGGTCATTTGAGCAGGAGCACGCAGGAGCCCGTCTCTCTCTCTCTCTCTCCCTCCATCCCCGAGCTCAGTTGCAGTGTCGTCGTCCCCGACGCGTGGCAGGGCTCTCCGTCGCGGCACTTTCATTTCCCTTGCGTCTGTGGAGATAAGACGTAAAACCGAGGGATTGTAAGACACCACATATCCCTCTGTGTTTTCTACACCTATCTGTTTGCCTTCTGTTATCCCCCCCCCCCCTCGACTTTTTCTTCACTCACAGTGAAGAGAGAGGTGGGCAGTTTATTTTCAAATACCGGCAGAGTGACAGGTCTAAATAAGGATGCGTTCTCAAATTCCATTATATGTCTAATAGTCTATCATTGAGGCGGATTAGTGATCTTATTTAAGCATGGAACAATGCAGAGGGGGCTGGGGGAGAGAGGAGAAGACAGCCAGGAAGAGAGGCCAGGATGGTGACAGGTTTTTGCTGTTACACCAGCCAAGGGGTGGGGGCGGGATGGTGGGGTGCATGGGTTCTAAGCTGTTCTCCCAAGAAAACAAAACAAACAAAAAAAATCACAGATGTTATTTCATGGCCTATACCATTCCTGTGCATAGCATGAGGCAACACACACACACACACACACACAGACACACACACACACAGGCAAAGATTAGCGATAAGCAATCCTCCCCTGGTATTTTCTCAAAATGCATCACAGCACAATCAATAGGGACCTAACAGCATACCAATAGACCATCATAAGTATAATAATTACTCATGTTATTAATTTCGCCTTAATAGGAGGGTAATATGATAGTTAATTCACCTGTGTTGGGATGGAGGGGGGAAATAAGATAATCACAAAAGCATCTCTTATGGAAATCAATCTGAAGTGGCTATTCCAATAGACGCTGGAGCAGTGGAGGCAGGGCTCACTAATTCTATCATGCCTATCAGCCAATAATTCACCGTGTTCATTTGCCCATTGCATTTATATATATAAATTAAATATGTCACACACTCCCCTTCAACGAAAACAATATAGATTTTGATTTTCTTGCAAACAATTTTAATAAAAAGCTATTGATGGCCGATCGACCGGGGGCCCTGAGGCTAGGGCCCGCGAGGCCTCTGAGTGAGTGGCGATCATTACACGCTGAACTGTTGGGTCCAGTTTTACTCGCTTGGTCAATACGGGCTGCCTTAAATGTTCTGAGCTAGGTTATCCAAAGCGGACTGCTTTTTGTTCAAGCACAGACTAAGCATCAAAAACCTCTGCCTTTTAAGTGCAAATTCACCAAGTGATGCAGCAAAGACCATCTACTGTGAAATAAAGAAATGCATAAATCAGATACTAGACGTTTTGTCGGATATCAAATGGATGCACACATCATTAGAGCAAATTCAACTTCTGTTTTACTCATTTGTATATAGCAAGCAAGCACTGACAATGATCATTGCCTCAACAGACCCTGAGCACATGGTGACATATGAAGTCAAAAAGTAACTTTCACATATTCGCAGAGCGGATTTGAACAAAGTCAGGAAATAACATTTTACCAGTTCACTTATTCTACAGTGTAGTCCGAGTAGAACAAATCTGAACCAGACAGACGAACATCATCTACATCGAGGCCTCATTAAAAATGTGTAAAATGTCAGAGCCATTAAGGCTTAATCAGAGGCCCACAGCGCAAAATGAATTCTTATCCTCTTATCGCTGCCGAAAATTAAAAGGAGACAAACTCCCAAAATAAGGTTGGAGGAATTAAATAAAAAACTTTTCCCAGTCCAAATCAAAATGCAAGGCATGCATGCACACAATTTACAACAGATCGGTCTTCTCCAGACTGCATGAATGCCTCTTGATTTAACACACACACACACACACACACACCATGAAAAGATTTTTTTGAGAACAAAAAAAAAACATACTTCTGGAAGGTATCAAAGCATTGGCTGAGTTGACCGTTTTAATTACTTAGGGTGGCATCCTTATGTTACGATTTTGCCGAGCTTGTTAGAAAACTCAAGAGTTTTGCACTGGCCAGTTTGTTTACTTTTTGTGTAGTCTGGCTCATAGAAAACACACTGTGCTCTGAATGAGGTTATTTATACCTGAGTCACTTTGTGAAATCTTTATTCTTGTGAGCATATCTGTTAAGTTTGAACAGCCAGTGGAGTAATGGCAATAAAAGGTTGGAAAGAGATCAATGCTGAATGTATTTCTTTGCACCACCGAGACTGGCTTTAATAATAAAAGAATTGATCCATTAAGCTCAACCTAATTCTTTGCCAAAACGGTAAAGGTCCACCGTTTCTGCAGATGGTTATGTGGAGAATTGCAATATTTCATGGAGGCCCAGTATAACAAGCAGTTATTGAAAATGAAATGGGTTCATTAAATTAATAATGATTTTTAAATATGTTTTTTTTCTCCCGCCCACCCCTCCCTCTCCTCTCTCCAGGCTGAGGAGTTTGTTTGTGGTTTTTTCTCTCTCTACTGGCCAGTTGCAGAGTTTGGTGCAGTCATTCAGGTTTTAGTCATCAATTCTGCCTTGAGGAGAGAGGGCTTAACTTCTTTTTCAGTGCCTCAGACCATTCTCTCAAGCTTCCAGCAAGTAACCTAATGAATGAGGTTGATCTTCAGCAGCCTTCATAAATAATATTCACATATTTATGTCCTAAAATCCATGACCAAAGAACAACATCAGCAACATCAGCAATAATAATAATAATAATAATAATAATAATAATAATAATAATAATAATAACATTTCACATAAAATTACACATACTACATACATAAAATACATTCTTTTTTCTCTAGTACATTCATTTCAGTTATACGGTGTACAAATTAGTGGTAGAACTTTATTTTATGTTTGTTTGTTGGACCCTGCCAAAGGACTTGACAAACATGTGGGATGCTGCAACTGTACGAGGTAGAGGTGAGGAGCATCTGGGTTGTGATGATATTAAGTCTTTAGGTCAAATTCATAAATAGCTTACCTCACAGTATAATTATGTGTGACCTTTTCACCCTCCTCCCAACAGCTTTTATATTTATTTATGGTGAACATGTTAATTATCAAATCAGTTTAATGCCTAGAGATACATTCTGAAAGCATCCACAGTTAATATGTTAGTGTGCTAAACAGCTGTTCTAGAGCATCAGGTCAACATATTGCTTTTTGGTTGGTAGTGTGTTGAGGTGGCACTTTAGGTCATGATGAAATATGAAAAGAACGCAAGAAAACGTTCCCAATGTTGTTGCAGGGGAAAGGTCGAGGGCAGTTAGTTAGTAGGGTAAATAGAAAAATAGACGTGGATATATACTATTGAGCAAGATATACAAATACTATACATGGATATGTTGCGACCTGTGACCAGCTATCTGAACTTACACACTTGTACGTGTGGTATGTATGTTACCTGTGGGACTAATGTTTAGCTTACGTTTACTTTGAGTGCCATAGCACTGAACTGATACTTCCAATGATTTGCATGATAGTCATATGGGAACTGTTGGTTTAGCACTCTCATTATTCCTCTCTGATGCAGCAAGCAGGGAGAGATGAAAAATAGAATTCGACACAAAACAAGACCTTCCACCTGGCATGACACCTGTGTGTGAAAGTCTCTTAGACCCAACTTGATCTATGGGTCAGGCATTACAACGGCACACACACTCTCTCTCTCTCTCTCTCTGTCTCTCTCTCTCTCTCTCGCTCTCTCTCTCTCTCTCTCTCTCTCTCTCTCTCGCACACACACACACACACACACACACACACACACACACACACACACACACACTTTGGTCTCTATGCTATTCACTTGGTCTGCTGTTGAAACTCAACAGTGCAGATATTGATCTCTTCCTAAGCCTCCACCAGTCTGATCAAGCCCCTGTCCTCTCAGATATTTACCCTCCGAGTTATTCCCCTCTTGCCAGCAATAGCCAAGCCCACAAGATGTGCAGGGGGAGGGGAAAAAAGTCAATTATACACAACTTGCATGGTTTCCCCTTAGGGATGGAATCCACCCTTTCTAATCCGATCAATTCAGTGTCTGACAGAAGGCTGGATTCAGAGCTATCTCTGAAGTCCTGTAATCCAGGCTAAGACTTCGCACTCAGTGCTTCACCTCCATGTGGAAGCAGTTCGGTCCGGTGCGCGATACGCCAAATTACCCATAATGTACCACCTAACACCGCACTACAGTCAAACTCACACCTGTGAATGTGTGAGGAGCCACAGGCACGCGTTGATAAGGCACACTGCAAACTCCTGTCCAGTCTTACGGTGCAAATTAGCCAACACAGAGTGCTGAAATCCTGTGAAACCAGACACAGACCACTAAGTGCTGGACTGTCTATTTGCTTTGACAATTTTTGGCCCGGCTCTTCATCCCTTGGCAGCCCGTCTCCAAACAATGCATAATCTTTTAACTATTTGGCGGCGGATGAAATGGCGGGCGATGGTGGACTTCCAGCGAGCGGGGCCGGCCCGTTGCCCAGTCATGTCATAGCACAGAGCACACAAGCTAAATGAGCGGGAACAGTGAGTGAGAGCCTGGGACCGGCTTTAACTTCCTTTGACATATTGTGCCTCGTGCGCCGTCTGAGTGGCTCCATAAAACAGGGGCCCTAATAACACCAGCGCAGGAGCCAGGCCAAATAGCTGACACGCACCGCTTCCCTGGTCAGCGCTGCTCCGGAGTTTGCTCCGACTCATTGCTCCAGTCACTCAACTGATGGCAAGCTACGGGCTCTTGAACTCCAACTTAATGCAAAGAGCAGGGTCCACTCAGCATGGATCACTGTGTGGGCCAGCATGGACAATGGGTCAGAGAGAGAGCTACTGGCTGAAATATTAAAACACTATAGTAGAAATATAAACACATACATTGTATATAATATAATATGATATAATACAATACATGTAATATAATATAATATAATATAATATAATATAATATAATATAATATAATATAATATAATATAATATATTAAAGCCTACATGCATTTTTTGATAATAACATTAATTTGAGAAATGCAGATCATATCATATAACCGGATACAAGTTTAATTAAGAAGCAATATCAAAAATGTCATCATTCAAAAAAATAATAAAATGCATCTGCTGAAAATCAATACAGAGAAATATAATAGAAGTGAAATGCCCCAGAAATGCTCCCTTGCCTATAAGCAGAATATGAAACACATTATGTCCCTCATATGATAAGCCATAAACATATCCAAAAAATGCAAAAGGTCTTATTTCCAGTACTCATTAAGCACCGGATTCAGATTTCCATCGCCACTCCTGCAGAACAATACAGCCCTATTCTTATTCAGATGCATGCATAGTGAAGGAAGCCTGAGAGAGGAAACGAGAGATGCGCTAAACCGGGCACCCCTGCTCTTGCCTCGCCTCAAAGGAATCTGAACGAGAGAGTGAGCGAGAGAGAGAGAGAGAGAGAGAGAGAGAGCCAGCGAGGGGGGGAGAGGGGGAGAGAGAGAGAGATGAGAAAAAAGGGAGCAAGACCCACACAACGTAGTTCCAGCCAATTGCATTCCAGAGAAGTGACCATGGCTAGCGATAAACAATGCACAATAGATCATTCAGCTCAAAGGTGGGGAGCGAGCGCAAGAAGCCAGAGCACAAGACGAATGGCAGTGAAAGAAAAGCAGCACCCCTGCTATTCTACAGCACACAATTGTTTCAGATTTTCATTTAAAAAAAAAAAAATGTTACCAGCCCCTGTTCGTGGCCGCAACCATCTGCATACAGCAGGGACAGACCTTTTTCTCCACACATGCCGGTCTCATCTCCCTCTCATTCGTAAAACCAGAGCCAGAACAAAATCGCCTTAAATTGTTCCTCTCTGCTGCAGACAAAAAAGGCATTTAACACTCACCCAGTGCGCAGGGACTGAAAGCTTTCAGGCATCCTTGCATCGCATCAGCACGAGCCCTGATATACCTCCACACGGATATGTAAACAGCCCACTAAGATTTCTTTGTTTGGATTTTTTGAAGCCGGGTAGGTTTGCCTTTGCAGCTGCTGGCTTTACCGCTTTGAAGCAGGTGGATGACAAAACATCAATCTCTCTAGACACAATGTGTAGCATGCACAGTTGACACGCTCCTTACAAGCAATATATTATCACAAACTCCAATACAGTCCTTGTGGCTGTCTTGGCAAATATTTGCTTAAAGGGAGCTCTGCAACAAAGCTGAATGCATAAGCATTTTTTTCTTTGCAATAAGCAATAAGGTGGCATTCACAAAACACATGCTTTAATTAGATTGATGTTTTCATTTGCAATTACAAATAGCAACAGAACAAAGACTTTTGCTGCATTAGCTAAGCAAAATGTGACAAAGTGTATGTAAATTGATACAGAGAAGAAAGCCTCATTATTGGCTGTTTGGTTCCATTATAATACAACTCAGCAATGTGATATTGACAAAAATAATTGTAGCATTATTTTGTACCACACACACACACACACACACACACACACACAGAGAGAGAGAGAGAGAGAGAGAGAGAGAGAGAGAGAGAGAGAGAGAGAGAGAGAGAGAGACATCATAACACCATATCCAACACAGAGGGCATACTGCCTACTCAGTAGTAGCCTACCCTGAAACCTGTAGCCTTTAGTCAGTTTAAACCACCTACAATAACCTTCAACTGGAAAACATTCATGATGATGGAAACGTCTGCAGCTGAACAATGTGTTCTCATCATGTCAACAAGCCAGGCTGCAAGCAGCCCAAAACAGGCTAGCCTACTAATGGGCTACATCAGTGTTATTACAGACATCATTATAAATACTATGAATCAAGAGAAAGAAATTAAGATGCCTTTTCAGCTCATGACTTTCAGAAATCATGAAGGTTACCAAAACACCATTCTCTATTTCTGTATGCTCTAAATGTGCTCACATGGTCAAACTGTAACATTAAGCTAAAATAAGAACAATACAAAAAATGTTCACCATGTATTTGTGATTGTTTCAAAATTGTCAGCACATTTAACAAAACAAAGGCAATTTCAACTTACTGCAATTTGAAATGCAGGCTCATTTGATGTTAGGCCTGGGCTAGCCTACTTCTGGTTAAAAAAAAAAGTAGTAGACGGATCCTCAATCGGTATTAATCATATATATTTACAAGTATTATTTAGTAAACTCGACATAATGTTTGTATTTGTAACTATGTAGGTTATAGTGGCTGCACTGAATTGTTTCCCAATATTGTACCCATAGATTGTACCTAGCCTACAATTTCAAAGTAGGCTAAAAGACAAGGACATGACGTTTTAGTGACGTACGTACTGTAGCTCACAGTCGAAACTTCAGCGGGAATGCGCGCACTGCACAGGCGGAAGAATGAAGTAACAACACAGGCAACAGTGCAGACTGGTTAGCCAGCGTAACAGAGTTGTAACATAAAAGTGGACATTATTCAGACCTCTGCGTTATGTGATAAAAAAAAAGAATGCAGTAAGTGTTTTACGAATTGTTAAAGCGGAAGTGCCTTATTCAGGTCTCTTATACCATGCAGGAAAGGCAGCTAACTTAGCACACTAACATTAGATGCTAGCTAGCTTGTCAGATAACTCAAACTTACAACAGTTTGGCTATACTTTGATGCCTCGTATCTAACATTGTATCCTATAATACTGCATTTAAGTAACTTTACATACTAATGGTGGACAGTCAGATAATGGCAGAGAATCCGTTGTTACTGCCTCTCAACAAGGAGAAAACTGTATATGATGGCTTCATCACTGTGCAGGTTTGTACTGTAGCTGTCAACTTCTTTCAATGGTGTGTCAGCTTGCTACTGTATGCACAGTGACTTGCGTGCATACAGTCTGGAAATGTTAGAACGTAAATCAGTGCCATTAAATATAATCATGATCATCAGACTGTTAACTGAAACAAGTCGTTTTTTTACCCAGGACAGAGATTTCAGGATAAGAATATTACTTCCACCAGGTCATCAACTCAAACAGGCAAAGTATGCAGTGTGTTTTGTGCTATTCCAAGTTGCTTGCGCTGAGTATTCCATATAATTCATAGGATAATTTCTAATATGCAGTGATTTGCATTAATCTACTGTACTGTCATTACTTCAGTTTAGTATAATAGTATAAGAAAGTATAGTACAGCAAATATACTTGTAGTTCCTACTGTACTTCAGTGTTGGTGCAGAATGAACTTGAAGGGGGAAAGGGACAGATTTTAACTGACACATTTCAGCCATTAAGATTCCACACGGAGCATTTAAATGTCCTCTTTTATTAATTGTGCATTGACTACTCAACCTCACTGACATTTTACAGACTTCACTGCTGCTGGCAACTTAAAAGGCTGCTGAGTGGATATCAAAACATTTTGAAACAGGTACATTACAGTGTAGACTATAGTGTTTGAAATGACATGCAGCACTAGGTTAAACTTGTCTTTGTTTGTTTATTCTAATGCAACTTTTTCTTAATAATCCATTCCAAATAGGCCAGATTGTCTCTCTCAGAATTGGCCGCTGTGATTTCTCCAGCAGGTTCACCGATGCTTTTCATTATTTATAGTTTTATTATTATTTTCCCTCCCTATGGCTTAATTAACATCTCTTTGATTTTTTTCTTTTGTTGTTTGTTACCTATCCCTTCAGGGTATTGCTACTAGATTTATATTTTACCCAGGGCTTTAAAGTTCATTATTTTCATGCACATGAAAGATTATTAATAATTAACTCCGATGGCCACCTGCATTAATCAAAATGCTGACGTTTAGTTTGATTCAAGGGCTATTTGGTCTTGCTTACAAAAAACACGCCATGCCACTCTTAATTGCCTGTAAAATTGGCCTTTTTTTCCCTTTCTTTTTTTTTACATGTTTACCTCTGTCTGTTCCAGAGGTTGCATCACGCCCCTGATTTGGTCAGTTTCATTTTGGAGCTGAAAACTGTATTGGTAAGAACACTGTTTTCTATTTTTCCCAGTGACCGTATGCTTTTATTCATAAAGTTAGGTCAACTTAACTCATGCACTGATACAGAATCTCTAAATGCAGTGTTTCCCATACATTGACTTATTTGTGGCGGCCCACCACAATATCAACATTGACCACCACACAATGATTTTCCAGGTTGTACTAAATTGTGATTAAATCTGGTTAGCATCATAACCACGCTGTGCTAATTTGTTAAAAACTGTTGCATTCAAGTCAATTCTGCAAACCAACCACCACAAATGGAATTCAATTCTCTGGGAAACACTGAAATGCATGGCTTTGCTTTGGAGTAGAAATAAACGCTGGTTTTGTTATAAACAGCAATTTCTCCATGCACAGGAGTTGGCAATGAAGAGCAGACCAGACTGTCAGAGCATACCACCTCCACAGTACTATTCCCAGCTGATCACAGAGATGCAGAGCCTGGGATGGGATAAGTATGTCAACTTTCATCTGCTGTTCCATTTACCATCAGCTGCCTAGGAGCTTGTCATCAGTGAGTCCATAGAAATGCCAGCTATCTCTAACTGCATCATGACCTGTAAATTAATTTCATTGACACTATCTTGTTTGATCTCTAATGTCCTTATTCGGTTTACTTTAAAGATGGGCGTTAAGCTGAAATTCTTCACAGGAATGGTGTGTTAATAAATCAGTATGACAGCTGATTTATTTTTTATTAATTAAATATACGTTTAAATCAGGTTCATTCAACAGTTCACCTTCTGCTTTGTGACAGTGAGAGAACTAATGCAGATTCTGTCAGACAGTGATATATTTGGTCAGGATTTCAGCAGCCTTCTCATTTTTCCACTCTCTATTAATGGCCAGAGATATAATTATGATATTAGCAAATGCAAATTGTTCTAATTGCAGACCCACTCTCAAGTTTAATGGGAGAATTTTGAAGTTCGGGTGGAAAAAAAACAAGGTGAAGGCTTTTCCATGTTTGAATTGCGGTCAGAAGCATTATGCTGGCGTTCTATCTCTAAATGCACTTGAGATTAATTAAGATTCTTAATTGGTATCAGTGTTAATAGCCTCAAGTTTGACATAATCCCAGGCTGTGATTGGTTAAGGTAAGGGAAACTGCCGCGGAACCTGGTCATTTTAATGAGTTTCAGTTGCCTTGAAGATGTCACGTCCGGTGTTAATTACAGAGGACACGAGGGGTCAAGTCTTTTTTTTCTCTTGCTTTCCCTCTCACTCAGCCCTAAAATAGTAGCAAAGTGTCAGACATTAAGCAAAATTACAGATTATCGAGCACATGCACGGACTCTTCTTGTCCGGCGGTAGGGCCGCGGTAGGGCAAAAAGAGAAGCCCGAGAATGTCATCGTAAGGAGCGCGTTCTCCTGACTCGATAGGCATGTCAGAATGAGCTCTTTGATGAGCGTCATGCGGAGTGTCCTGTTGTGAGGCTGTATCACCTTCTTTTTTTGATGGACGAGGAAGAGGTGACAGTGACCCCCCTCTGTTCTCTTTTAACACCCTGCCAGGATAATGACCACAGGAATGCTGTGCCATTGGCTATCACCTTTCTCCATCTCAACATTTGTATTTCAAAGCACATAAACCCTTTTGGCATCTGCCAGTGCCAAATAGCATTAGCATTTTTTTTCTTCTCCTTTAATATATCTTGTAAAAACAAAACACAGCAAGGATGCCATCACCACATTAGTGCTTAATTTTGATATATTTTTTATGGTTTCTGCATCATATTTCTGTATTGTACTTTCATCTGTGTCCTGTTTGTACACACACACACGCCAGCACGTGTAGACACACACACTCACACACAGAACGCGCACAAACACATGCCAAATGTTCTCTCTTCCATTTATAAGCAGTGCTGATTTTGTAGTTGCAAATGTAATGCTCTCATCAATCCTCCCAGCACGACATCAAGCTGTCAAGCTGTTTCAATCATCTGGAGTGAATGCCAGCATGGCTTGATACTGTTGCATGGGATCCTGTCAGAATACAGAATGCAGAACAGAGAGATGGCATTCAAGCTCAGGGAAAGTGAAGTGCTGGCCCAGTGGAAACGATGAGGATCTGTGCTCTAATTCTTTTGGTGTAGTGTAATGCAATTATGTTTTTTTATTATTATAATTTTATTTTTTATTTTTGGGTAATTCGGTTGTATCCATTGTTGCTTTATTATGGCTTGAAGAACGATGGAACATGCTGGAGACCTAACTAGAGCTGGATGAAGAATGAGTGGGAGTTTGGAGAGCGGAGAGAAGCATAACACAGGGTTCAAGGCTGTGTGTGTGTGTGTGTGTGTGTGTGTGTGTGTGTGTGTGTGTGTGTGTGTGTGTGTGTGTGTGTGTGTGTGTGTGTGTGTGTGTGTGTGTGTGTGTGTGTGTGTGTGTGTGTGTGTGTGTGTGTGTGTGTGTGTGTGTGTGTGTGTGTGTGTGTGTGTGGTGTGTGTGTGAGAGTGAGTGTCATAGTGTGTGTGTGTAATAGTGTGATTGAGCAAGTGAAGTGAGACTGAACAGATGATTAGGGTGATGAGGGAAACAGAAAACAAGCCAGCTCGAGTGAGTGAGTGAGTGACAGAAAGGTAGGGAGTGAGGACGAACACAGCTGAGCCAGTGAGAGAGTGAACGAATGAGCAAGTCAGTGGGCTGGAAGGAGAGGAGGAGGTAAGTCGAGGGAGCAAGTCAGCTTGAGTGAGAGAGGAAGGGTGGGAGGGAGGGAGAGATGGAGGGATGGATAGAGGGAGGGAAGTGCTAGGTAGAGGGAACAAGCCAGCTTGCTTGAGTGAGTGACTTGAGTGGGCGAGTGAGCAAGCGGGCAAGTGAGTGAGAGCATATCTATTTCAGTATGAATCATTAAAAGGTGTTGAGAAGTGCTGAGCTGTGTTGGGCGCCCGTGTCAGGGAGTTTTATGTGCGCGTAAGTGCAGTGTGACAGCAAACACCCGGTGCACCGCGTTGCCAAGCAGCTATGTGTGTGTGTGTGCGCGCGCTGCTGACCACGACATGCCGTGCACACGACGACTCGTAAATAAACAGCAGAAATACAGCCGTGTCTGAAAGAACACGCGAGCATTAGGAGACGTAAATCATAAGAGGGCTCAAGGAGAGAGGTAGCTGTCCCGCTTTGCCAAGGGTGTGTGTGTGTGTGTGTGTGTGTGTGTGTGTGTGTGAGAGAGAGAGAGAGAGAGAGAGAGGAGTGGTGAGATGCTGACTTGATCAGGTTATTACATTTGTGATATGTAAACCTCAGATTCAAACCACATGATGGTGATTCTGCAAGACTGAGCCTATATATATGGTGGTGTTTAGATTACTATCCATCCCATAAACTCAGTGTAGGCTACATGTTCTTGGCGAGAATCATACGCACTGTAGGTGGTGAGATATGTGTGGGCTGCCCTGCCTGTCAGGTTGTAGAGGATCTCTGTTCAGAGTTTACAGGTCTGTAAAGCTGTCATTGCCAGGCAATCACATGACCTGTTTCTAGTCTTGTGATTGGACGCTTGCGAAATGTTGACCACTGATAATTAAAAATCTCCAGATAAAGAATTCTTGGCCAATATTAATGGGAACGTGCATGGACACGGCACTAAAATACAGCTCTGCACAGCAACATTACTCAAAAAGCTACCCTGTGCATTATTTGTCAGTGCCAGGCTGAGCTATTTAAGCAAATGGTTTAGGAAAGTTACACATACTCTGTCAAAATGTCCTGGACATAAGTGAGGGGAAAAGATGAAACATGAAGAAGACTAAAATAATTTGACCTTTCAATAATAGTATTTCACTTGTAGTAATTCTTCTTCTTCAGTCAGATGCACCATGTGCGCTTATATGACAAGGCTTTAGTTTTTCTTTATGCAAGTAATCCTACTGTATGTGTGTCTCGATTGCCCTTGTGTGGCACTTGGAAGATGGTAGAGGGTAGTATGTGTTGGTATTGATCCATCTCCCTGTCTGTCTCGCTGTCTCCCTCTCCCTCTCTCTCTCGCTCTCTCTCTCTCTCTCTCTCTCTCTCTCTCTCTTCTCTGTCTCTCTCTCTCTCTCTTTCTCTGTCTCTGTGTCCCTCTCGCTCCCCCTCCCCAGGCTGCTGTTCATTGACTCCGAGTTCCGCACACTGAAACTGCAAGGAGAGGACTCCGCTGGCCGTAAACACATCCTTACAGTCAAGCTCAAGCCCAAGGTGACTCACCCACTATTTACCAGTATTTGGCTGTTGCATTGTATGAAGACTTGATGAAATAGGGTAAAGACATCTGTCTTTTGAATTAAACGTAGGGCTCGGAGTCAATCACAAAAAGACCAGATTGTGTGTCTTCAACTGGTTTGAAATGTGAATTGTAGCACTGCTAATAACTTTATATGCAAGGTGACAAGACAAGAACAAGGTCAGAGTGACATACAGCACCACAGTTACTTCAGAATCCCCTCTACTCCCCCCCTCCCATCTGAGAAAAAGACCCAGTAGTGAGATGTTCTTTTTTTCGGAGATGCCAGGTTGAGATTTGCTTCTGCTTGCCGCGGTCTGATACGCAGCGGCACCCGTGAAGTGGGGGCGTACTGATAAGGAGTGTGAACGTGTAGTGTGTTTGTGTGTGTGTGTGTGTGTGTGTGTGTGTGATGTGGCCTAACACGATTAGAGAGCGTGGTGGAGCTCGGAGGAGTGAGAGCGAGAGTGGCCCAACCGGGCCCCGGGCCCGCGGCAGCATGTAGAGCACCCAGGTCACAGCACACTCTACTGGGCCGAGCCGAGGCCGAGGTTAGCCAAGTCAGCTGTGGAGGGCTGCGTGTGTGCGTGGGATGGTTATCAGAGGTGTGTGTGTGTGTGTGTGTGTGTGTGTGAAAGAGAGAGAGAGAGAGAGAGAGAGAGAGAGAGTCTGTGCATGTGTGTCTGTGTGTGTGTGTGTCTGTGTGGAGCAGAGATGCCAACTTCGAGGCGGGCACAGTGCGGGGTCCTGATGGGATTCAGCGTGGCGTAAGGATTCCCCCCTGTGCCCACCTGCCCAAACGGCCTGCTGTGGCAAGGGAGGGGTAAAAATAGCGTGGCTGCCCCAGTAGCACATCTGCTGCTCCCCCAGCCCTCTCCCACACACACACACACACACACACACACACACACACACACACACCAAACACACATACACTTCTCCTATAACTTGGGGGCTTTGCCAGGCGGCGCCGACCCACCGAGAGCTCAGCCAGGTGGGTGGTTTGCCGGGTTGGGCCCGTCAGAATCGGTGATGTTGGGTGCAGGTGAGATTAGAGACGATGCAGTGGGAACAGATATGAGCCGCAGGCTGCACGTGACATTTCAGGTCAGACTCACAGTGGGAATGATGAAGCTGCGATACCCAGTCAGTTTGTGAATGGGGTAAAATCCGTTATTTCAGCCCTCGTCAAGATGAACTGTGTCAGAACAGTGGTTTCATAATGTGAAAAGGATTTGTTAAAAATGTTTGCTATCTTCACTTTTTTTTGCATAGTAAGCATATATGGTCTCATGGGCAAAAAAGAAAAGAATTTCCAGAAGTCAAAAATGTATCATGTTCATTTTTTAAATCATTAATTACTGTTTATTATTTTATCATTAATTCATGTTTATTTTTGTGTTTAATTAAAAAAAAAAAAAAAAACTAATTCTCAAATGGTCTTTAATTGAATTGATCCTTTTTTTTGTTGTTAACAATAGCTTACCGGTAATAGCCTAATAGCTTCCTCTTGTGTGTGTGTCTCTCTCTCCCCTGTGTCTCAGTATCCAGATGAGGCCCCCGAGTTCCTAGCCGATCTCCCTTTTCCTTTCCACATGAGTTGGACTCCGCAGGTACCACTATCCTCCGCCCTCCTTTGGCCCTCCATCTAAGCAGCTTTCATGTGCCATAACGCTCGCTCCTTTATCGCTCCGTAATCCTCGCACGCTCCGCACTGATGATCTTTTGTATCGGAATGACAGTTGGTCTGTAATACTCAGTTCAGCCCCATCAAGAGTGTGTGATGATGAAATGTGTTATGAAATTTGTGCAGCGCCCGCGTGGCTTTCATGTCTCGCCCCCGGAAGAATATCAATTAGCTCCCGCAGCCAAGACTCAAAACAGCGGTGCGGACAGTGATGAAATGAGAGGAAGAGCGTTATAAAAGCGCAGCCTAAATTAAAAGAAAAAAAAAATTGCTGTTACGTAATTTTAAAAGACGGTCTTTCTAATTATGAGGCAGGATGGACCGTAGGGTAAGGCTCATCACTCCAGTTACACCCCTCTGGCTGTCCTCAGCTCTACAGCACGTCACAAAGACAATGTAGTCAAAGCATGGTTTTGTCCCCTCACTTCAGAGAGGGTGTCAGATTGTAATTTAAGGCACAAGAAGTGTGTGTGTGTGTGTGGACTGTAAGGGCTGTGTGTGTTTGGGGGGGGGGGGGGGGGGGGGGGTGTTTGTGAATGTGTGTGAGCGTGTTATAAGGTCTTTTGAGGCTGCTTAGGAGTGTACAGTGTAGGTGTGTATGTTGTGTGTGTGGCATCTGTTGAACATGTGAATGTGTGCGTAAAGTTTTGTATGCCTGAGTGATGTGTGTGTGTGTGTGTGTGTGTGTGTGTATGTGTGTGTGTGTGGTGGGCCAAGCCTGAGGGGTGTCGGTGGGCATGGTGTGGGTACATGGCAGGCTGGCAGACAGGAATGAGAGGGGAGTGTGGAGACGGCCGTCTGTCAGCTGCGGTCCTGCTGAGCTGCTGATGTCCTGAAGCACTCCCACCCCTCATCCTACCCAGCTCCTCCTCACACCACGATCCCCACACACACACTCCCATGAGTAATTATTACCTGTCTCCTCACAGGGGCCAAGAGTGTGTGTGTTTGTGTGTGTGTGTGTCTGTGTGTGTCTGTGTGTCTGTGTGCGTCTCTGTGTCTGTGTGTGTGTGTGTGTGTGTGTGTGTGCGTGTGTGTCTGTGTGTGTCTCTGTGTGTGTGTGCCTGTATGTGTGTGTGTGTCTGTGTCTCTGTCTGTGTGTGTCTCTGTGTGTGTGTGTGTGTGTGTGTAAGTGAGTTGGTGTGGACACACAGACGTAGCATGGGGATAGGGTGGGTGTACTTACATTTGTGTGTGTGTTTGTGTGTGTGAGAGAGTGAGAGAGCGAGAGAGAGAAAAGAGAGAGAGATGGATGTACAGTGTGTACGTATCAGATGGCTTGGCTGTAGCCAGTCATTGTTGGGTACCTGGTCCACCAGTACAGGTGTGGCTCAGCGTGAGGCCGTCCAGTCAGCCATGGGCTGAGATGCTGTAGCCAGCAACCAGCTGAGAGAAATGACAAGGGCCGACCGACTGCAGAAAGGAAACCAAGAATTATGTCAAACTTTCCACAATTATTACTCCTGTCTCCCGACAGTTGATGGAGCTGTTCTCACGGGATCAAAATGATGAAATTGACTTAAAATGTAAAATGTTATTGAGTAGAACAGAAGTTTTAGGTGTACTGTACATAACCTCACAAGTGTGCTTTTGGTGGCGGCCAGAAAATATTGACAGAATTCTAAATTGAGCATCCTTGTTTGTTTATGGGACTCACAGGGAAAATGTTGACTGCCAGAGCGGCACAGAGAATGGAGTTATTCCATTGATCAGATTTAAATCCACAGTATCCTTGATTTATTTCTCTCCCCCCGTTTTAATGACTTTATGCATTCTTGGTGATTACGAGAGGGAGGCTAATTAGATGTTTTTCACAGCTAGGTGAGCAGACTTCCAGTGCTCTCATTTTGGTTCGGGCTGGTTTCCAGCAGGAGCCTCAATAACAAGCCCCGCTTTACTTGGACAATATATTTGTATAAAAGCATAACTATAATCACACGCCTGGCATTAATTGGAAAGTAATTGCGGCGTCTTTGCACCTGTGCAATGCTAAATTGTGTGCACTCTGTCGGCGCCGCGACCCATCAGTTTTGGTTCATTTTGTCTTGCGGCTGTCAGGGCCCTCCACTCCCTTCCCTTCCTTGCCTGATTTAAGTGTGTGTGTGTGTGTTTGCCTGTGTGTGTGTGTGTGTGAGAGAGAGAGTGACTGTGGTGGTATTGTTACTGCTGGATAGATGTTATGAGCATGGAATATGTCTCATGCAGAATCAACATTTTCATTCTTAATCACAAATACACATACAAACACTCGTCACATTGATCTGTGTATTTTTCGCTCCTTTTCCCCTTATATGACTTAGTTATGTGCATTTGACATTGACAATATATGCCTATTTAACACTAGATCCTGCTTTTGTTGCAGTATTTGTTCATTTTATTTTATTTTTCTTGAGGACCACTTTCATTGGTAAAGCATACGTAAATGCAGTGTTGTACAGACTGCATCTGTGAATCTTAAATCTTAAGACAGTCCTCAGCCGTTGGCCACACACTAAGGATATTATAGATTGAATTGACATGCCACAATGAGTAGAAAAAAACAATATAGGTGATGAAACCATTATCCAAAGAAATGTTCCTTGTCTTACATGATATATGACATATATATATGTGTATATATATACACAAACATATCTACTGCAACATTTTGTTCATGTGATGTGTTGTGTTGTTTTAATCAGTAACAATACATACCGGTACTATATACTGTATTCTGAGGTCAGTCTCTGACATGAATTTTAAATAACTCACTAAGTGTAAATACAAATGTGTTCATTGTCATTTTAATGCAGTGGTTACTAGTTGGTTTTAAAGTCCTGAGAATTGAGCCATCTTTCCCTATGGTTCCATTAAAAACCAATGATGCCATAACTGGCCATGAAACGATCGGAAGCATCTTTCTCTCCATTTTTCTTTATCCTTCTCCTTTTTTTCCTTTTCTCCTGCTCTTCCTGTAATTCACCCTTTATCTGCACATCTCCTCTAGCTGTGTTGGCTGCTGCGGTGGGCAGTACAGATGAGGCCTGCCCCCCTCTCTTCCTCTAAAAATAAACTCAATGGTTCGGTGAGGGGGCTAAGAGGGCCGAGAACCGACTGGCCCCCGGGCCAAACCTTTCAGGGCTGTGAGTTTTGATTAAAGGTATTCAACCCAGAGTTGGGCAGCCACATGTGTGTGTGTGTGTGTGTGTGCATGAGTGTGTGTGTGTGTGTGTGTCTTAGGAGCTGTCCGCTATCTCCATACACACAGATATGCACACACACACACACACACACCATGTTTTCTCTCTCACACACTGATGCCGATAGCAGACAGTAAAGCTGGGCACGCCGCCACTTGCCTGTCAATCAGCGCTGGTGATTTATGGCCTACACATACTTTAGCCATTAAAGCCTCGCAGCTGAGGAGCCCAGCACAGGAAGAGCGAGAGACGAGAAGTGTTTGTTGAACTAAGACATAGAGGAAGCCAGAGAGAGAGAGAGAGAGAGAGAGAGAGTGGACCAGGCTGCCTGTCTGTTAGTGCCTGCCTAGTGGATAAAAAGAGACCATTGACTTGTACTTGTTTGGTTCATTTTCTGCGTGTGTGGGGGGATGAGGGGGTTTCGTTGCCTTTTTGTCTTGTCTTGGAGGTTTGACGGCTAGACAAATGTGTTGAGAGAGCTGCAATCAAAGTGAAACAGGGTTGTCAGTGATGGGAAGCTGATGCTCCTTTGGTGATGACTACAGAGAGAACATTTTCAGATTTTCTCCTTCTCCCCTTTTCAACTCTTGATGCTGTAAATGAGGAAAAGGAATAATGCGAAAGGCTGTGAATAGGGTTGGGTAGGGAGCATGTAATCACCTTCCCATATGCGGCAAATATAACTTGCACAGGTGGGGGAGTGAATTCTCCAGACTCCCATATCTAGAAATTTTGAGAGTTGTTATACATGACAGTAGGAAGGTCTGCAACCAAATTATTTCCTTACCTTCTGGTTAGTCTTGTCACTGATTATGTCAAAAAAGTTAACAGAACCATTTTTGTTTAAAAAAAAAAAAAAAAACAGCGTAATTAAGTCTGAAATAAAAAAAAAGTTTATTAATTAGGAGACTTGCTTGTTTCCTCTGTTGACCCATAAACAAAACTGTAGAAGCGTGGGTGTATTTGGTGCAAGAGTGATGCTTTGAGAAGAAAAAGTATTGTGTACATTTGTGTGTGTGTTTGTGTGTGTGTGTGTGTATGTGTGTGTGTTCAGTGTGTGTGCGCGCTCACTGAACTGAAGAACATCAGGGAGTTAGTGACAGTTTAAGACAGATGGACAAAGCCACCCTACCCCCTCCACGTGCAGTTTCATACCAGCTGTTTAAGAGGAAATCATGGTGTTTTTTCCCTTTTGATGTGTTTGAATGCTAAGCTTTTGATTCCTTGCGTGCAGATTGCCACAGACCTGGGAAATCGGACGCAAATGAGCATTTGTTGGCAGCTTTTTTATTTTTTCCTATGGATTGGCCATTTATTTTCCACAATCCACAAAATCCCTTAAGTCAATATTTTTTTTTCTTTTGAACCCCCCCAAAAAAGCAACATAAAAAGAAATAATAATAAAAAAAAAAACTCTGTACTTCTCGGCTCATTAAAATTGTTGTGGAACAGCAGTCGTAGCCTCGTCTCTCGTCTCTCGTCTCTCGTCTCTCTCCCCGCCCGCTCTTCGTGGCGTCAGAGAGACAGCCCCACGTCGAGATGCACCAGCTGTGCCCGCTCCGCGGTGGCGTTGAACATTTGTCATCTGTTGTGCTGCGCCCCTCACAGAGCACCTTGGCCCACGTTCATGGCCGCTTCCTGCTCCACTTGGAAGGCCTGGCCGAGTTCTGGTCGGTGCTGGACGAGATCGACGAGCAGACGTGGGTCCTGGAGCCAGAGAAGCCCTCCCGAGCGGACACCATGAGACGGATCGCTATTGGTAACCGAGCCTACTCTTCCTCACTCTCTTCCTCGGCCTTCTGTGTTTTACATTACATTCATCTAACTAGCAGACATTTTGTTGTACAGTTGAAAGTGTACATTTCATTTGTTTGTGTGCTTATTCTACTGCCCCTGAATACATGTACTCTGCTCTTCCTGTACTCCATCACTTCCCATTAATGTGGGTAAACAACCGGCCACTATCTTTTCATAGTCTGCTGTTGTTTTGAAATAATATCTATTAAATATATAGTTCGGAGTTCAAAGGTAATCACCTCAGCCAGTAAGCCCCGTTGTCCTTTGCAGCCGAGCACAGTTATTTATCCACTTAAGATAATTAGGTAAGTGGACAAAATCATTCTCTGACCTAATGACTTGTTAACGACTATGCAGGTAACAATGTCTCCATAAAGGTGGAGATCGACCCCAGGCACCCGAAGATGCTGCCTGATTGCTGTATGCTGGGAGCAGAACATGGTGAGTAACCTCCCACACACTGATTATTTTCTCTCAACCTCTCTGCCTGCCGTTCACACCTACCGTTATGGCAGGAAGTCACAAATGAGTAGGCTGTATCCCTCGATCATTGTGTTATGTCTGCATTTTCTTCCCCCCACAATCCTGACCTGCCTTTTCTAATTAGTTCAAATAGTATGTAGGTGTCTAAACAGTCAAGGCCTTGGTCTAAAACACTTCTACGCAGCAACAATGGAACCGTCCTCAGACTCTTGTTCACGGTACAATGTTGGAGCACGTTCAGAATGTCAATGTGCGGTGGTGAAAGACAGTTTGCATCACTTAAGTCCCTGTGATTGTTTCTTTAAATCCAAGGTCATGGCTGGCTGACAATGGTACATGGCAACATGCCTCCCGGTTGCCTAGCAATGTTCTTCATTGATATTAAATCCACACTTCAATAGTCAAGACACTGGCAGACACTGAACCCAAAAAAGAGGGGTCAGACAGAAATATTGCTTTTTGCATTTACAAATGACAAAACAGAGCGAGCGGCCCATCACACGCCGGCGAGATTGATCTCTCGGGGTGGAACAGCCAGGACCGTGTGCGATTTATTCGAATGATTTGAATATTTCCCTCTCTGTCGGGCTGTCGCCAAGTGAAGAGAAACACTTTGTGCCGCTTGTCTATCGCTCCCCGGCCCGCGCCGAGAGGAGAGAGAGGAGAGAGATCAGTGGCACGGACTCGCACACTTCATGTCCCCCGCGTCTGATGGAAGACCATGAGACCCAGTCTGCACAGAATGGGACAAGGTCCACTTAATTGAAACTAATCTTCACAGACAGTCGACAGGGGAGGGGGTGGGAGGGTAAAAAAGCCCAGACCTTGTCGTTGTCTCTGGCAGCGACAGCAGCAGCAGCAGCAGCCGCCACTCAGGGCAGTTTTGTCATCCTGAGACTGATTTATGCACCGACAGCAGGATTTGATTTCACCCCTTTTGTCACAACCTCTCCTCCAGTTTAGCCAGTGCTAAGCTTTGTAGTGGGAGGCTATTGTGAGTGGATTCATTAGAAATGCATTCGTCCAGTTTAACTCGTATTTTCTCTTTATCTCTTCCAGTGGTCACCCCCTTAAGGACCAAGCTTAATGCCAACATGCATTTATGGTAAGGATAGTCTAATCACGGATCTGTCTGTGAATAGCTGCTCAGAAGGATGAAATCGCATCAAATCAAAGGGATTATGGGCTGAATGACCGATGAAGTCTGAAATCTAATTTCTTTTTTTACAGGTTTCAGGTGTGTGTGTGTGTGTGCGTGCTAGTTAGTCAGTCCAAATCCTTGAATATTTGGTGTTTAATGCAGTGTTAAAATAAACCATAATTTTGAAGATTTTTATTGTCAATATATTGGCCCTGAGTATTTCATTGCACATAAGAAGTATGTTTTATTTTTTTAGTCAATAATTGTGAAACCATATTCATCACTGCCTCCTCCATTTGCATGTTAATTCTTAATTAGTATGTGAAGAACCAATCTCCTGTTTGCTTTCAGGAATCCAGACTGCAGCATTCTGCAGAACATGAGAGACGTTCTGGAGATAGAATTCCCATCACCTTCCACCCACGAAAAATCTGTATGTCGCCTTCCTCCACCACACATCCCCACCCCGCTATTTTCTGTTTTACATTTCTTACATGCTCACTGTAACCATATTTTAGTCTTTCTTCCTCTCCCTCTATACCCCCCCTCCCTTTTTTTTAACATTGATGTTTCTGGTAGATTTAGGGTACACATTTCCTTTAATTGGGTTGTTTACAGATAAGATCATTACAATAACAAAAAGGTGGCAGAATCGTCGGCAGTATCAAGAGCTTTTTAATCACAGATTCTCCATTTATCTTTCTCCCTCTCTCTCTCTCTCTCTCTCTCTCTCTTTCTGCACGGCGGGTTGAAAGGGCTCTGTGTTTATCCGCAGACGGCACCAGTGATTAATGCTCCGCCATCATTAACATTCTGAAGAGCGAAAAGTTTACTTGACCAGATGTTAAAAAATTTTTACCTGCCGTCCTTTTTAATGGATTGCTTGGAAAAAAAGGCTTCTAATTATCTGAAAAGCAATATGCAAACAGAGTGAGTGGAGGGGGGTTGTGGGGTGGAGAAGAGGGTGTGTGTGTGTGGGGGGGGGGAGGGTGCACTGGAAGACAGGTGACAGCAGCACTAGAGCCTTGAAGCGGTCACATGCTAAGGTGGGGGATTTTCTGAAGTGTGCAAGGTGTGAATGGGGTGCATGGGGGATCAAGGAGGTACAGGTTTGGTAAGTCTCCTCACCCTGTGGAAACAAACAGCGACGTCGCCGCATTTCAGAGAGGCGAGGAGGAGCGAGGAGGAGTCGGAGCAGGGGAAGGAAAGGGAAATGGAAATAAAATAACTTCACACTAATCTTTTAGCAACACTTCATCTGATTAGGGTTGAACCATGACTCCCCCACCCGATTCATCTCACTTCACTCTTGGCATAAACTCTGCAAAAGTCTCTTGCAAGACCAGAATGTGTAGAACTTCACAACTCACTTTGGTTATGTAAGAAAGGCCAGCGTGCCTCTGAAATGTTAAAAGAACTGAGGTTTTCCACTACTAACCTAGTTTTTTACCTGTGTGTGCATGCGCCGCACTTAGCATCTCTGTTGTTAATTTCCAGAGCCTCAGCACAGAGTGTGGCATCTGTTACTCCTACCGGCTCGAGTCGGCCATTCCAGACCAAGTGTGCAACGACCCTCGCTGTGGGCAGCCGTTTCACCAGGTCTGCTTGTATGAGGTGAGTTAGCACATGTCATTCCAAACACCCAGCTTTTATAACAGCCTACTGCAGCAGGAGTCACTGAAGATTAACTACTAACGCTATCTCCTGCTGAAGCACTGCTATCCCATGAGCCCTCTCTGTCTGCCTGCTTTTTTCCTGATTTCCTGGATTGTCAAACCCTGGATCCATGATATCATAATGGTTTAGTATGCTACTTGTACCCTAACCACTGTGTCCTCAGTTAACCTCTTTAGAAGGGAAGTCATAGACTCCTTCCTCAGGCAGTTATATAAAGAGGGTGTAAATGTATATTAAGATAACACTATTTCTAATCAGAACACTTTCCAATCACTTCTCCGTCCTGCAGTGGCTAAGAGGTCTGACTACCAGTCGCCAGAGCTTCAACATTGTGTTTGGAGAGTGTCCATACTGTAGCAAGGTAAGAGTCTACCTTGCTTTATAAATACTTCAGTCCTTAAGATGCCTCCACTCAGAAACTAACAAAGATGCACATTTTGATGTCAATTAAAAGCAGCATGATTTATTAAATATTTAAAAAAACATATAAAAATCATGTCATGACAAATATCAAATGTGCATATATTCCAAAATACATACAAAATTTCACTTAAAACATTCCATGAAAAAAATGCAATTCATGAATTCCTTCAGCCCATTACAGTGAAGATGGCCATGCAGAAGCCTTGAACAGCCTACAGCATAAGAGATGTCCTCCAACATCGGCACAAATGGGTGGCATTGATTTAAGGCCTTGTCTGACTGACAGGACTCTACAAGGCATGTAGTGGTCTTCAAGAGTTCAACGAACAAAAACTGCCAGAAAGACGAGGATCAGAATTACCCCACCAACTAGCTTAGTACCGCTCCAGCTCCACTGTCCTTCAGGTTCCTCTGCCTGGTTGTCCTGTGAGCCATTGTGACCAACGTCACCAACGTCAGGACCAGAATATGCCCATGGCTCTTCGTTGTGTTGATCTAGATATCCCCTATTGGTGTGGGTCCTCCTTGGGTGGTCTTGGCCTTGTGCATATTCCCTCCAGTGACTGTAACTAGGGGCAGATGAGTGGCTGTTACTTCCGCACTGCCGTCTGATCTTTGGGGTGGCCCAGGCTGTGGTTGAGTAATCAGAATGGCTCTGGCCACATTCTGATGGGAGCCTTGGCAGGTGTGCTTCGGCCAGTTCTGTTCTTCTACTAGCATATTTTGGCATGCCTCTTTTCTTCACAAAAAAAAGTTGCAGCACAAACATTATGTTTTGATTTTATGTAATACTTCAGTGAATAAACACATTTCTTCATACGCCTTGTTATGTCTTCATATACTGTAAACTGTATGTACTTTTTTTTTTTTTTTTAAACATACAGACCCAGCTAACTAGATAACAGTAGTAGTAGCACTGCATTACTCTTAAACACAGAGTAAGTAAGTGGATCAGGGCTCAGTCTTGTGGCGGGGGCTCCGGCGAAGGCTTACTTGCTCCATTGCAGGGCACAGATTGTCTACTGCCGCCCCTGCTGCTGCTCCTCTCTGGCGGGCTCCCTCGGCTCTTCTGTACTCTGGCCCCGGAGAGTAGTCTTCATCGCTGTCCGCAGGCTTCGCCCTGGACCCTCTTTTGACAGGACTGGCTCTTTTCTGGAGTAAAGGTTTCATGTGTGAATAAAAGAAAGACCAAGAAGCAGCAGCAGTCCATTTAGTGGAGCTTCTCATGATGCAAGATTGCAAAATAACTTATTCACCTTCTGTGGAGGCTTCGCTGCGTGGCCTCTGCCACGAGCTGGGGCTGGCCTAGTGTCCTCAGAATCAGAATCAGAGGCATAATCATCATCATCTTCCTCCACAAGAATGGGCTTTGGTTTAGTTATTCTTTTTCCAGGAGGTTTGGCTAGGCCAGAGCCCTAAATGATAGTGAAAGGGAGGAACCAAGATATTTCAGGAAACCACATCACGGTATTAGATCAGCTTCTAACTGCATATAGATGAAACAACAATACCTGTTCACGAGACTTTCCTGATGGTTTCGCTCTGTGGAGACTCGGCTTTGGGCTATCCTCATCGGAAACATCACTGCCAGAAGGAATGGTCTTTGGCTTGGCTGTTCTTCTAGCGGGAGGTTTGGCTTGGCCTGCAGTCTGAGCATTAGAAAGGGAAAAAGGAGGTAGGAAATGTCACAAGGAATCTTTATGTTACTATACATCCTCATGAATCACCACTTTATTTTAGCCTTTGTCCTCAGAACGTGCTTCAGAGCAATGGGACCAATTCCATTCGGAAGAGCTTCTGTGCTGCCGAGTGCTTGGGGTTATTCCCTTAAGTTTTGCATTTTACATTAATTCCAATTGTCAGTCTTAGCCATCTATTCATTGGCTAAGCCCGTGTGCAGACAGAGGGAGGTGAGGCAGAGTACATGGCTCTGACAGGGAGGGAGTGTTCTACATTCTTCATCAGGAGGGGTGATGAGAGACCGAGGAGCATGGAGGGCTCTGGTTCTTATTAAATCATTAGATGCTGGGAGATCAGACCTCGCACGGGCTTCGGGTCACAGGCCTGCCCGTCCTCTCCGGTGTTTGAAGAGCACGGGTGAGAGAGGGCCAACAATAAGAGTCCAAGGAGGGAGAAAATCCCCATCCACTCCTCCATTTTTCCCCCCTCCGACCCCCACAATCTTTTACTCCCTGACTGTCCAACTCCTGCCTCACCTTTTTTATCTTCCCAGCTCTCCTTTGCTCCCTCTGTTTTTGTTCCTGTCTACTCAAGCTTCTAGAACTTTCTTTCTCTCGCTCTTTCTCTCTCTCTCTCTCTCTGCTCTTTCTCTGACCTGGACACCCCCCCGCCCCCCTCCCCTCGTGATTAATGGTCTCTCAGTGCTCTCCCAAAGGTGGCAACTCTCCAAACTAAATTTGGCCACAGATCACCCGTGAGGTCAGGTGCAGGCAAAATAAACGCAGAGACGGAGTGAGAGAGCGCCGAGAGGCGATTTCCATGTGGCGAGCAGGAACGGCGGGCCACATCTTGACGTCCTGACGTGGACGCGGGAGTTCGGAGACGCCCGAGGTGACACTGACGGGTGTTGTTTTAAACTTTCCATTCAAAGGCAGTTTCGGCTTGACCTTTCAGAAGGGGACGAACAGAAAGAGAGAGAGAGCCAGAGAGGGAAAAATATATGACTACAAAGAAAAGCAGGGTGGGAGCTCCAATCTTCAATGCCCTCAGTGTTGACACTGATCTCTTCCATCTGCCCATCGGGTCTGGCCAAGGCCTAATAGAGGGATGGAAAGAAAGAAAGGAACACGGAATAGAGGGAGAGTTAAAGAGCCCTCACTCGAGCTTCACACATTCCTTTTTGTAGGGAGATTTCAATGAAAACGTTGCGGTGAAGGGGTCAAGCGTGGATATTGTTCTGAAGAGTCGTTTCAAGGTTCTCTGTCTTTATGCTGTACCTCACCTTAACCCAGGCCATATGAAAGAGGGTAGAAAATACGTTTTGTGGAGGCAAATGGTCACAACTTCTGCATACATTTGCAAAATAAGGGCTATGGGCATTGGCATATAGTGACGAAGATAGCAGGACAAAAGGAAAGGACCAAAAGGGTCAGGAAAGGAAGGGGTCAAGCTTGGATATTGTTCTTGAGTTGTTTCAAGGTTCTCTGTCTTTATGCTGTACCCCACTTTAACCCAGGCCATATGAAAGAGAGTTGAAAAACATATTTAGTTTGAGACAAATGAGCATGCATTTATAGGATTATGGGTTATGGGCATTGGTTATTTGCTTGGGTCTAAACAAAAAGCAACCAGAGCTTTTCAAAGATATAATAGCAGGACCAAAGAAAACCTAAACCTAAAAAACAGGTTTATATTGAGTGGCGCTGAAAGCATTTTTTTCCAGGGGTGATGCTGTGGGGTTTAAGGAGATGGAGAGCTTAAGTTTAAAATATGTCATCAAAACAAAATTAGAAATCTTTGCCTTCAACAAATTACCAGGCTAGCCAAGATCCAACTCAAAGATGAGCTTTTGCTACATCACCATAACTGTCAATATAACCACATTCATGCATCTTTGTCGGCCTCTGGCGTTCTGCTTTCCTGGTGTTGGATGGGCACCAGCTAGCTTTCAGCCTCTGATAATATGCCATGATAGGAAAAAAAACTAAAAACTGCCAGAAAACTTGAGGGGATGAACTGAAGAGCTAAAGTGGTGTTGCTGTCCTGAAAAAAATTGTGCACCAATTTGACTACACATGGTACTGTTTCAAGGTACTCGAAAAAGGGCAAAATTAAAGTAATTAAAGTAAGCCTGGCAATTTAGTGGTAAACAGCCTTGTGTGAGAGGTCCTATGGCTAGGTCACTGTGGTAAGGGTGTTTGTGACACAGACGGGCGAAGTGGCCATAAATTGCACTCCGATATTGTGGTTATTTACTAAACTCGTGGAACTTTGACTAGCAAGCTGCTTTTACACTTTAACTGCAGATCAACCTAATGGGCAGTCAGTGCATAAAAAATAGGATAGGAGATGAAATTTATTTAAATAAATAAATAAATAACAAGGCTAACTGCAATTCTGCCAGGTGATCTCCTGGCCTCTCATAAAGCATGTGTATTCAACAGCCTCCAAATTGGGCTACTTGGGCTTTCTCAGAGTTCAGCGGTTCAAGTTAGCTGTGAAGTGATCCAGGGGAGAATGCATGCCCCCACCCCCACCCCCACCCCCACCCCACTTCACACCTCTCCATGAGCACTGAGCTCTGACGTGAGGTCACCTGAGGTTAACCTCCCACTCACCGGTCAAGATTCACCGCCTTGTTATATTTAGGAGGGGAATTGATACAGTATCTCCTCATTTTGTGACTTTGTGGTTTGTTTAGTTTTTTTTTTTTTTATGTGAAAAAGCATAGACTTTATAATATACACGCATATACCAGTACACAAATTGACATACAACTTTACTTGGGGACAAGCTAAACAAATTCACCTTAATTTCAACAACACGGTAAAAATAAATGCTCATCACAGTTATTGAGAATCTAGACAATATACACATCCATTCACCCCCCTGGTGTTGACATGTGATGGGGAGTATGAGAGTGACATTTTGCCATAAATAAACAGGATGTTAATGCAGAGGCTCTCTGCTGGATGCTGTGGGTGTACTGTAGCTCCAGGCGATGGCGGGCGTTAGACGGCCCTTATACTGTCACCACTCAGTCACTCTCCCCTCCGGGCCAAGACCAAAGGCCGACGGCATCACACCAAACCCGGAGGAGAGGAGACAGGATGGGAAGAGAGAGAGAGAGAGACACAATGTGCACAGGATCAGAAGTACCGTACAAGGAGAGGAGGAATGCAGAATGGCTAGAGCAGAGGGAGAACTAAAAGGACCACTTGCACCACTAGCAGTCCCTCAGGAAGCGAGAACTGGTAAACAGGAGTGCGGAGGAGTAGAGCTGAGGAGAGGAGAGGAGAGGAGAGCGGACGGAGGTGAGAGGGGGCCGGCGGGGCGCACGCAGACCACAGGGCTGTGCGTCTCTCACAATGTGCTACGGGTCAAAAGAGGGGTTTTCAGACCCCGGTATTTACTGCTCCCTCCCAGACAGATAAATCCAGGCGCAGCCCCCACACCACAGCAACCCTCCATCTGCTCCACATTAAAACCAAAACACTGACGACGGGCCAAGAGCCCATCACACACACATATGCAGACATACAGTGCATAGGGACTCAAACACGCTCACACGCACGTACACACACTCACCCTTAGGGCTGATGGCTCCGACACCTTCCCTGGTCTGGGTCTGGGGAGGTCCAAGAGGCCTTGGCTCCTGGAGGGCTTTGGCACTCCTTCACTTAGCGCCCGTCTCAGTGCCTGGTAATCGGGCCTCTCTTTGTAGCCCAGGGCTTTGACGTTGACCATGAATTGGGCAAGCTCGACTGGGAAAAGAAGGGAGACAGAGAGGGGCCAATGAAGTGAAAGATGGTGGTGAGATTTCAAGAAGTTTCTGAGGCCTGCTTTCCCTGCAGGTGAAGTCAATTCAGCACTTCAATTAAACTTGGTCTCATTCATTTGGAGCTTCAAGTCTTGGGTAGCAACCTGTGGCATGTGCACTTATTAGCAGCAACATCGCTCCAATGTCTCTCCATTGGATTTTCCACTCATAACCCAAAAATCACACCCTGGCTGTCATTCTCTTTGATCTCTCTCTCTTCGCTCTAACCCCCCCCCCACACACCCCCCACACACACACACACATTAGAAACATCAAACCTCTTTCACCAAGGTCATCCTGCCTGAATCTGCCCATCTAACTGTCGAGGAGATATGCGGTCAGAAACGGGGCCTCAAAGAAATGCCACCACTGCCTGCCTTCTTCTCGTCACATGTGTGCGTTCGGCTTTACGGTATCTTGACTTTTCTTCCCCAACATCCGAACTCTCATTGCTCACAGTAATAAATATGCTGCTTATGGAGCTAGGATTTGTGCCGGGAGCGAGGGAGGCTGTGAATGTATATCACATGCACAGGCTTGATGCATGCTGGAGGTCTTATCTCCCTGGTCCAGCTGCCTAGGGCTGCTCGAGGTGGGGGGAAATAAGGCCTAATAATCATAGATCACAAAGGCTCCTTCACACGACACACGTGCCCTCTCCCTTTTTTTTTTTTGGGAAACGGCAAGCGAGATAATGACCTGGAGTTGAAAAAGAGGGCGCTTTCCTTCAGCGACGACATGGGCCCTGTTTTGATGGAAGACAGGCAGGGAGATTGCGGTTGGGGTGGTGAGAGTGTGCCGTCACAGAGTGGGTGAGAGAGAGAGAGAGGACACGGTCACCCCACCACACACACACACACACACACACACACACACACACACACACACACACACACACAAACCTGCAATGCCCTCGTCCAGTTCATGTGTGTCTTCTTAGACACACCTTGTTGATCATTTGGACAGGCCCTGTTGACACACACTTACCATTGCCAGAGGCTGTGCTTGAGAGCTGAGTGACCGACTCAGGCAGATTTGACATCAGCCTGAAAAAAGACAAACAATAAGCACAGGCAGACCAAAGTTCAGTATGACGTTGGTTGGTCACTTTAAACATTACTAGTGAACCGTTAAGGTAAGAAATACAAACAGTTAAAACTTTTCACTGGCACTTAAGGATTTAACCTTTCGTGGTTAACTAAACTTCCCCCTTTTCCCGAGACTTGAAATTCCCTGGTATTATTCAAAGAGCTTTTCAAGCCACCCACCAATGTATGTTTAATATATGACTTTTTTTACATAACATAGTGACCTCGAGGACATAAAAAGACAAAAACATTATTACTTCATTATGGTCCGAGAACGATTTTTTTTTTTCACAACCCAAAAAAGCGGTCCAATCTGCCTGCCATGTCCCCTCAATCTCCCTTTCAAAGAGCCTTTGAGAGAGCAAACTCAGATGGCTCCCTGAGGACGACTCGGGGCCTGTCATCAGTAGCCTGCTACATGTGGAGGGCCCTGGCCACATCAGAACCTGCGGTTGGAACCCGGGAGACGGGGGGAAGGGGGGGGGGGGGGGATGGGGCTGAGGGAAAGGACGGTTAAGTGGGGGCGAGTGAGTGTGCATACTTGGCCTTGGCTTCCTGGACCTGAGTCGGGTTTCTCAGGACGGAGAGCCAGGGTAGGGTCCCGCACAGCCAATGCAGGAGACAGTAGCCCAGAATTTCCAGGTCCCCCCGTCTGGACGGAGCTGTAGGAGATATAAAGAGAGAGAGAGAGAGAGAGAGAGAGAGAGAGAGATGCGAGGGGAGAGGAAGAGAGGAAAAGAAAGGAAGAAGCAGAAGAAGAAGGGGAGAGAAGTGAGTACCTGGCCCTTGCAGTCGCACAGTAAAAAGAGGCAGCTTTGATTAAGAGGCCGTGTCAGTCCCCTGGTGAAATATGCCCTTATTAAAAAAAAGAAAGAAAGGAGGAGAAAAAAGGAAGAGAAAGAATAGAGCAGGGTTAGTGGGGGTGATGATAAAGAGGAGTATTTTGTTTTCTCAGCTGGAGATCTGGCCCAGTTCACAGACAAACCGGGCCCTTTTTTGTGGCGAAGAACTCTGGAGTTAAGAGAGACGGTCAGCTTCCTCCCTCGACCAGACGTTCCTTCTCTATACCTCCCCTTCTCGCTCTCCTCTCTCTTCCCCTTTTTGTCTGGTCTGGCGGCTCGTCCCAGGGAACCTGATCCGCGCGGCCTCTGACATGATCCAGACAGCCCGTGGCCCGGCCCGACACTTTCACCGACAGCGAGCCAGGCAGTAAAACAAAGAAATAAATGTCTGAGCTCAAATTGTTCCCACATGTTACTGGATTCCGTGGGGTCTGCACTGGCCTAAGCCAGAGACCCTAAGAGCAGTGTGTGTGTGCGCGTGTGTGCGTGTGTGTGTGTGTGTGTGTGCGTGTCCGTGTCCGAGACCTCCTCCACCTTGAGCTCCGGCCCTAGCACATTACACAACTGCCATCTAGTGTAAACACACTTTCCTTCACTTCAGAGACTCGCCGCTGCTTTTCTAGTGCTGCAGCTTATTCAGCCCAGTTCCAAAGGCCCGATCACACATGTGAACAGCACACCACACCTCTTTATTTTTTAATGCTCACCATTTTTCCCCGCCATTTCATCTGCATGATCACTCCATCGGAGAATGCTTCCACCCAGAGCATGCTTAATTCACTCCGACATGCTAAATAACCTGCGAGATCAATGCAATTGCCCTCCGCTCTGGGGAAAAATCGGAGGCGAAGCCTCCTGAATAAAAGAGCCAGGATCTCAGGCCCAAAGTAAGCCCCGAGGCCCGAGCTCACCGTAACTTTTCTTCACAAGCCCAGTGCACGCACACACACACACACACAGTTTGACATGCAGAATTCCAAAAGCTCTAAGATGAGTCCATCTAGGCTTAGTATTCTGAGAGCGACGGGCTGACTGTGCCTGTGGACTGTGTTCTCACCCGCTGTCTTGGCAGTGACAGTCCCTGTCAGTTAAAGAAGAAACACTGTCTGTCGAGTCCAGTTGGTTTGGCTTGCACAGTGAAAGGTGAACTCCGTGGCCTACAGACGTCCAAGCAAAACAAAATAAGCCCTGGATAGTCCACATCAGTCTCCCCACTCGCTGCAATCCTTCACACATTTACATGGATCTATTACAAACTGAAGTGCTTTAATTATTGTCAGGGCTACGACTTGAAACGATGACCTTCATCAGTATTGGCACAGCTTTGGGAGAATTATGAAAATCGGAGTAGTGAAACATCATCTCCGAAAAAGCTTCTAATGCTCAGCGACATCCATCACCACATGCCAAACACAGACGCTCTGTTTCGACCTTAACTAAATAAAGATGAGAAGTTAACGTAATCACACGTGCACGTTCCCCCCCTTCGTGCGAAACCAACCCGCTCCAGCTGGAGGTCATCAATAAGGCTAAATTAAGCCCATCTCAGGTTGCTGCCTGGAGACTTCCATCAACTCAATACTGTAACGGTGGTACATCTCTCGAGAAATTACCTATCGACTGCATTCATCAACGGAGAAAATCTCCGCCTCGATCCATGGCGGCCATTGATCCCGACATTTGCATTACGGAGAGAGAGTCCGCCAAGCGGCCCTCTGGCCAATCAGGGAGCTTGGTGGAGAGCAGCCACGTGTGGGACAGTGAGAATTTTAGCCTACAATTGTATACTTTGTAGCAGAACTTGATACACCAATGTCCAGAAACATGATCAAAATATGCAACATAACAATAATAGTACAAAAAACATGGCATGACAGCCCCAGGTGACGTGTGTGTGTGTGTGAGTATGTGTGTACAGTATAGTGTGTGTGTGTGTGTGTGTATGTTGGGGGAGGGGGTTACTGGAATTACCCACAAACACTGGGGACTCAAAAATGTTGTTCATAATTGCCGTCCCATTGTTATTCAGATTAGCCAAAGCGCTGTGTCAAACTCTTGAACCTCTCCTTCTGGATCTCCACCCTCTCGCCTGCAACCCTCCTGCTGATAATTAGGCCTTCCCTCCCAGTTCAGTGGGGCACACAACACACCATCTCCTCATTCTTCTCACCATGGTAACACATCAAAATCTATGCAAGGGCTGTGTGTGTGTGTGTGAGGGGAATGGCAGTGGGGTGGATTTAGGGGGGGGGGGGGGGGCACCAAAATCTGCATTCATCTACTGAGATGACTTGGTGCTAACGACCTAAACAGCAGCTGTCAAGCATAGACTGCTTGCAACAAACCTTCACCAATCTCAGACGTCACACTGTTTCATTTGATCAGACGTCACAGGCACTGACGTGGTGGGTGCGCTCCTGTTGCACCAGGCAGGTATCCATCTGGACTGGGGCCTGCTATACGCAATGCTAGCTGCTAACGTAGCCTGACCCGTCACAACTGACGCAATATGATTTACACCGTGTTAAACCCCATCTGTCTGGGAAAAGGGGAGAGAGCCAATGCAGAACACATGGAACGCAGCATCCGTGGAACGCTAACAAATTGTGCGAAGCTGATGCATGGTATGAACCTTGCAGGTGAAAGGAGGAACCTAGCTTGAGTCCCTGTGTGATTTACTCACATTCATATCAAACCTCACCTCAGCACGGGGCTGCAGAAAATGCCTCAATACATCATCGACGGCTTTCTTCATCTTTACGTACAGTATGGCTAACATTTCACATATCTGCTAATAAGTAATGCATCTAGTTAGTGGTGAGCTCTACTTCTCACCAAAACATACACTAAAAAGTGCTTGTAATTTATGCAGACATTACATTCACAATGAATTATGTGTGTAAAACCGCAACATAAATTGCAGGCTTTGCAGAAGCTTGACTATTAACTTTGAATACTTCAGCATTTCACTATTGTCCAGCAGCTATGATAAAAAAAAAATTGACAACTATGCCTTTTAATCATGTTCTCCATTACTGCTGACTTTGCACCTTGTTATTTTATTATTATTGTTGTTTTGATGTATTGACAAACTTGACAACTTTACTTTACTAGACACATTGCTATTAGCAGCTTTTCAGCCTCATTGAAGTCACTGTCCACTCTCAGTGCAAGCCAAGATATTGGCTTTGCTTCTTTGCCTAACATATCATCAAAGCTTTAATTAATGGCTAATGAATACAAGATGCAGGTTATGGCTTTAACTAATTAGGGAATTGTTCAATTTGGACTGTCCAGGCATACATGCCCTGCAGGATCAATATCCAATAAAAAAAAAAGCACTGTATGCAATTTACCACCTAATGGGTTTCCAATACCTTGACCACACGTTAAGGGAGAGATATGAAGTTGAGTACACATGTGCCTCATTAAAGTGGTCAGTAATGAGGCACAAACTGTTACACTGGACTACGGCCTCTATCTCTCACAAAAACACACTCAAGGTAACATACAGAGAGCATGTAAAATGGGAGTAACACACTATACATGGAAATGCTCTGCGTCAACGCAAAAAGGAATATAATGGATACTGAGATGAGAGCATGCTTTCCAAAATACTAAATCAGTCATTACCTACACCATTGTGGGCATCGATGCTTGTGTACTCAATGGTGCCGTTGTGTCCCTTCTTTGGGTTCTCTCTGTAGTCCTTATGGACTCCCTCTGGGTTGTACCTATAAGCAAGGCCATAGTCTGCCAAATACACCTAAAACAGAAAGAACCCAATTTCTAACTAAATTAAAAACAGTAAGTCATGTTGACATTTCTTACCAAAAATCACAAAGTAGCACCAAGAATTACGAAGTACGCTAATTAGTCTAGCAACAAGATCATACAATGACCTTCTCTAATGAGCTCATAAATGCAAGTGCACACAAACAGGGTGACATGAAATGCATAACATCTTTCTCTTTCCATGCCACTGACTGATTAAAAGTGAACACCATAAACACAACACATCTCTTTAACATGGACCATGCTCTTTGCTTATGTGGGCAGAGGTCAGCTCACCTTGTCGGGATCTCTGAGGCCCAATAGGAGATTGGCAGCCTTAATGTCGGCGTGGACGTACTCGTTGTCATGAATATATTCTAGCACGTCCAGCTGCCGGAGACCAAGGCCAAAGGCAGAGGGCGAGGTTAAATGATGAATAATTAAACGGGCACTTAACTAGCACTCCTAATGGGCGCTGACATGTAATAGGGTACACTTAACGAGTCCTGAGCGGGGCCAGTATGCAGAAGATACGGAAAGGCACAGTTAAAATAATGCATGCATTACTAAGGTCTTTTAACAATGTCAACTTGCAGTTTTAGGTCAAGATATGGACAGTTTGGAAAAGTTTGTGTTGCTGTATGATATCCATGTTAGGTATGAGTAATCACCGTTTTGAAAGAAATGTCTCAAAGTTAAAATTATTTGGACTGCTTATCATCACATACATTTATGTGCATTGAACTCTTATGCATGGATAGATGAAATATATGATTTGAAATGCTATGATTCTGAACTCACTAAAAGACATCCAAGCTGTAGGACAGTGTGCTTTGGGAAATGACCTCCACATTCCTGGAGCACTTTCTGCAAGTCAGTGCCAAGCCGATCCATCACCATAAACCTGTACCTGTAAACAATTCAGAAAAATCTTTGCATGGTCAAAACATCAAAAATGTAGCCACAGTACAAACAACACACAGTGTCCCCACACCATCTTAAATGTCATTAAGGCCTTTTCAGGCCCAGCTCCCTCAAATTCAAGCACCCAAAACCCCATTGTTTGAGATACAGATACATTGTTGTTACAATATAAATGTATATAAATATACATAAATGAATAAAATGAAAAGAACAACACGGAGAATGTTTATCCGAGCTATACAGCTTTACAAAAGCTAAGAGTATAATGAGAAAGAAAATAAAAAGTTGACGCTTATCAATATTGTGCTGTGCTACAGTAATGGTAGACTATGTTGTCTCTTGCCTTTCAGAATCAGAACAAAAAGTATATAAATTCACTTACTAAAGACTTTCAATGATACCTGTCTATTCATTTCAATTTTAAAAAACTTTCAAAAGCCATACTTTATAGGACCTGTGGAATCGCTGAATATGTTCATTTTAAATAGCACATTACCAAGGCCTGGCTCAATGATCCTATCGACCACAGAGGTACATGTTTGCTTTGGGTTACCAATTAAAGCATTTATTTAGAAAAATAAACAAGCCAATATACATAGCGGATTGCCGGCATATTTAAAAATGGTGTCTCTCAAGTGCTTACTTCCACCTACTGTACATTTTCAAAAACAAGTCAATTAGGTGCCACATTGCTGATGGTCACACATAACATCGTCAATATGGATTGGTTGAACTTCTTAGCAGGATGCTGCCAGCTCATCCACCAATTCTACATACACAAAATATATGTTTGTGTCCACCAGTGATGTGGTATCTAATTGGCTTGTTTGTGAAAATGTTGGTGGAAATGAGCACTTGAGGAATTACATTTTTTAAAGATGGTGTATGCTAATTCACCAAATCCTGACCCCCTGGAATCAATGGAAGTACCTACAATGTCAGACACACCCACACCACTAATTCACCTGCAACGACAGCAGAACAAGAGAGCACCCCAGATAAACAGCCCTACCTGGACATCACAAATATCCTTCTCCTGATATTGTGTTTACCTTGTTCCTTTGTGTTCAAACAGGCCTGATCCCCAGTAGGCTGGAATACCAAGGAAGTCCAATCCTTTCTTCTTCCTCCATCCGAGCACTGGGAACATCAGAGAGAGCCACTGTCACCACAGCACATTTTCCCTCATTTCATTGCAAGCAGATAGACGCCCATAGCATAGTGCTGTAATGGTAATTTCCAGAATGGAATTATCTACACTGTTATGGTCTTCAAATACACACATATTGACAAATGTCAACCAAAAGCCCCATGTCTCCATACACATGTATGCTCACACCCTGCACAGTTCATGTGAGACTGTGTGTCTTGTCTGTGACTGGCTCTGCACCAGGTTGACAGGTGGCCAGTAGCCCTTTGGAAGAACCAGCATCATTATCTACAATTTGGTCACTCTCTCTGAATTAGTGCTAAAACAAGCTGGGATTGCACTAACGACCACAGAGGTACATGTTTGCTTTGGCTTATTAATTCGCCCAACCGTGGTAATTTCCATCTAGGCACTTCATCAGTGACATGCACTCCTGGCGTGATCACTTTGAGAGGGGCAAGTGGTCTTCCATCTTTTTCGCATAAAATGAATTCCAAGTATCCATCATGATTTTCATCCCTCACAGAATGTTAAGCATAAAATATATGGATAGTGCATTTTGTAAAGCATAGTAGCTTTCTGTTAAAATAGTTTGGGTAACCTGGATACTAAGGTTATGGATCAATCAGTACTGTGGTAGGCCATATGTGGGACTTCTCTGCAAGAACTTACTGCTTTCTGGTTTGGCAGCTCTTTGATAGAATTTCAGCTCTGAGAACAATGGTCCATTCTCATGATACTCCTGAAGAATAAACCAAATGTGTTTTATGAAAATATCATAAAGGTCATAGAAAGGTTACAGAATGACAGAATATATAAAACATACTACAAAAACATATAACATGCTAGCGTGTTCAATTCAATTCAAGTGTGCTTTATTAGCATAACAAATATGTTTGCATTGTCAAATAATTTAAACATACGAATTTAAAGCATTTAAACATAAGGTTGTTATGTTAATGTATATAATAAAATGCATGTTGTTAAGTTGTTATGTTGTGTTAATGGTATAATAATCATACCAAAAATATGAATAATAGAAATGAAAGAGTTCACTGGGATACTGTTTCACAGTGATTGTGGTGGGTAATAGGGGGATTTGCTGCCAAATCATTACGCCAAGAGGCCTTCTCATTTAAAATGCAGACCAGGGCTGTCAGTAACACTGACCAGAGGAGTGGAAACGCTCTGATCCACACAACTAAATCCATTACTGTACTTACGACTTTAATCACAAAATTAGAGCCATCTCCAACAGGTGCGTCCACATCCTGGGAGGCTGGAGAGAAAGAAGCGAAGCGTGACAACAATAGTCACTAGTCATTTCAGAATTGCTCAAACGTCCTTGTTTTCACGCCCCAGCGATAATGCATTAACAAATCTGAGGGTTTTTTTGTTGATAAATTCAAACCATGAGTGGTGAGTCCTCTTATGGTGGAGGCCTAACCACACCACCTCTGCCTAACATGAAAGCAGGGGGCCAGATCTGGCCCGCCAGCAGGTTTCATACGTTTCATACTTTCGTAGGAAAGGAAAATAATAGTAAAAGAAAAACATATTCACATCCAGTTGTCATTGACTGTGTAATAATCTAGGCCTGTAGTAGCCTATTACATTGATTAAACAGAAGCACTACAAACCATCATCAGGAAGGAACATGCAAAAAAAAAATTACCTGGAAGGTAGGTTATTTCAACAAAGAGCAGTATTATGACATGATTTGTGTTGTTTGTTCATAGTGAGTGTAGCGAAAGAGTATATCATCAAACAACAATCTGATATGCAGAAAAAAAATATAGGTTAATGACAACCCCTTCGAGGTCCGGCCCACATTTATGAGTCAGCTGACACCCCTTCGTTAGGCCTAAGGGGAAGTTTTTGCAGCTGAAACTTTAGGGACTTTCTGCTGCTACCTGGACAACTGATTGCTTGCTTGCTTCACACACATAGGTTCGCGTGTTCTATTTTACAAGTTCACATGTAGGTAAACATTTTCTTACGAAAAAAATGTTTCTGCAAGCTGATAATATTTGATAAAGTATGGGAGTTGACTTAATGTAATAACCAGATATTTATGAGCAGATGAGCGATTACCTAGATATATTAATCCAAAACCACCACTGCCGATGACTTTTCCAAGTTTCCAGCTTTTCTTTTCGGTGTCTGTCACAATCCATCCGTCTGGGAGGGGGTTAGGTAGTGCTTTCCTCTTTGGTGCCATTAGGCTACGCTGGCTAGGTGGCTAACACACGCTGGACAATGACCACGAACAGACTGTAACGTTAACGTTAGTTGCTGAAATCAGTAAACGTATCCTCGCTAACGCAGAGGCTACACTAGAACTGTACGGTAGGCTATGTTGTCAGAGCATAATGAAAAGATTCGTTTGCTGTCACATACATTCATTTAGCTATAGCAATGACATTTACTCATTCGCACCATTGTGTCCATCCAAGTTTGACAGTTTGTTTCGATTCACTTCCTGAAAGCATAGGCTACTCCTGCTGGCTTTAAGAAAATTAACCAATAAATTGCAGGAATTTCCTTGTCGCTAGAGGAAATAACCAATGAATACAGAGCAGGGGCGGAGATTAGTTCTGCTTTGCGCCACCGCCACAGTTTCAGGTCAGAATGAAAGCAAAACAAAATGACATAGGCTCATAGACCGTAAAAGAGTAGGCTACAGTCTATAGCAGCATATTTAATGAACCACTACGTAATGAAATGGTAGAATATTAGGCCTACTCTGGTGCAATTTGTGCTAAAAATAAAAAAAATAACTAATTAAGTTTAAAGCTGTGTTAAAGGCAGGGTAAGTCATGCTGGTTGACGTCGCGTTTGTTTGTAAAATGTGTCATACGAACAGAACACACCACAAACATAGCACCTCCATTTAGTGTTCCCAGGCTAACCCACACAGTCTTTTGTTTGGGGTATTGTTTTTTTTACAGTGTTCTCAGAGAATGCCATGGTGTAAGGCAAAATCCACTCTGAGAATCATTAGGCCTACTACTGACAATAGCATTATTTGCCGGGATGGCCAAAAAGGCAAGTGTGAACGGTTTGCATCAATGGACTGATTATATCAGGCACCCAAGGCCTGATGACAATGCTGCTAATTGCATCTCCTGTGTGCTTTGATCATTTTGACAGGGTCAGAGAGACTCAAGATGAGTGGTATTTCAAGTTTGTGTAATTGTACTGTGTATTAATGTAAAATGTTCATGTTTGGTCTACGTGCCATAGTTTTATAGCCCAGCTAGTCCAATGTGATCTCTGCTGGGCCCTGAATAATGAGGGTAGCCTATAGTGTTATCTTAGTGCTTCACAGGGATTGGTCACTGGCAAATGCAATGAGTTTTAGTGTGTAAAACCAAAACACCTTCGAGTGTTCGGGAGCTTGGCTTCTCTTCTCGGCTCTGCTCATCTACTCTTTCACACTCGTTGTCTCTGTCTTCCCTTCCCCTTTTCTGTCACTCATCCCAGGTTTGGTTTTGTGTTAACATGTATTGCCGTATTAAACTGTTCCTTGATCTACCATACAGCTCTTGGGGTGCCATGCCCTTATGTTTAACATTTGGTTTATAAACCATTTAATGATATTGTAGGTTGTTTACTAATTATGGAGTCAGATTACGAGATTTTCTACAATATTCACAACTCTAATGCATCTTACTGTAACTGTCCCATAAAGTTCTGATACATTTCCTTCAGCTGTTTTCTGTCGTTGGTGACATTTTGACGTCCTTACAATAGAGAGCTTGAGGATGAGAAGATATTCAGATTAGTGTTAGGCCTACATGTTAAAAACTATCATAGCATTGCTTGCCATTCCTTTAAAGTACCCCCATTAGGCTATCAAATTAGGGTGACAAAGATATTAAAAACATCATATAAAAAACAAAAGTCTATTTTTATTGTTCTTCAATAATGTAGGTAGGCCTGTGGCAGAATAAAGGCTTCAACTTGTAGGTCTAGCCTTGTTATAGGTAGGTATGGCCTATGTTACAGGTTTTGCTTTTATTAACCTATGAAACACAAAGGTCTCAGGCATACTTTTGTCCAGGTACAGTTTGCGAGTTGCAAACTGTATCTGGACAAAAGTATGCCTGAGACCTTTGTGTTTGGCCCTGAAATATTGCAAAGAATTAGTGTTATTGTGTTTAAAAAGAAAAAAGTCAATTAGGAGCTTTTAAGTGTGTGTGTGTGTGTGTTTGTGAGAGAGAGAAAAGCCCAAGGCCCCATTAAGTTGGATTAAAAAAAAGACATTGAGCCAGGACAAGGCTCAAACTGTCCAGACAGGAACTTGTCAATCATGTGTCCTAAAGGTGCTTCACAGCACATGGGAAGGGATATTAGAGGGAACACCACAGGTGAGGAATGTAGTTTGTTGGGTTGTTAAGTTATCAAAACAACTCCAAATTCACGGACTCCACCTTCTAAAGAGTTTGTGAAATGTGTCTCGTTTAGTATTATATCAATACCAAAGAAACTTTTTTCCTATAAAGGTCAGCATCCATACTCTGAGGTACCTCACTTTTTTGCTCTACATCATGTTTTATTATCTCCTGTCTTTTGTCTCCTCTCGTTGCATTATTCTTGAATTCCATCGGAGAATTAATGAACATTGTTCTGGCAAACCACTGTTAGCACTCTCCCCCCTCTCTCTAATAGGATATCTGTGTTTTATTTAGAACACAGTCAAACTGTTTTTATTTCTCTTTGGCTCTCACCTGCTGGGAGGGTATTGATCAGGAGGCACCCTAAGGGCCCAATTTAAGGACTCAAGGACTTTCTCCAGAGCACATTAAGGCCCCGCACATAAAGTGAGGAAGAGAGGGGGAACGGATCCGCCTAGTAAGGCAGTCTAACTAATGCAAACATGAGGAAGATCAATGGCAAGGAGTCTGTGCCGACGTGCTCGTTTCCAACCCGTATTCATAAGGGGGTTTATTCACATTAATATTATTTAAAGTTTGAATGCTTAAATAATTTGTTTGTGCAAGCAGGTAATTGGCAACGTGCGTAGTTTGGCTTTGTGCTCCAGTTTCTCATCCATCATCCAATCCAAGGTTCTTCAGAAAGACACAATTGCCTAAAGCATAATTGATTTGTTTGTTTTTCTTGTGTGTGTGTGTGCGTGTGTGTGTGTATGTGTTTTGAGGACCTCTCCACACCTATTTAGACATGAGTGGGTTTGCACTTATGAATTCATAATTGCTAGAACAGTGGAGTTTGTGATCACCCATCAGTTGTAATGTTTTTTCTTTGATTAATAGCTTTGTGAAAATTTGCCTGAACCTTCCCCCTGAATGTGTTGGTGATAAGTTTGCCCAATCCTTGTTTCTAAATCGTGTGTGTGTGTGTGTGTGTTTTGCATTTGAGGGGACGTCTTCTGCCAACTTGCCTATCAGATAAAGTTTGATTAATTTGAGTACAGATTTGTCTGTAAACTTGCCTTTTGACATAATCATAAATGCATCTGTTTGGCTACATCTTCATTAGTTGCTGACTGATTGGCATTTCTTTTTTTAGTTTATTTTTAGGGCTTTTTGCCTTTATGTAGACTATATAGGACAGTTGAGAGAGACAGGAAGCGACTGGGTGAGAGATATGCTGAAGATTCATCTGCAGCCTTTGACGCAGTGAACCATGACATTCTCCTCTCTACATTATCTGAGCTGGGAATTTCTGGGAAAGTTCTTAACTGGTTTGCATCCTACCTCAAATGATGTTCATTCAGTGTGTCTTAGTAAGAACAGGTATCAAAGTCTCACAACCTCACTACAGGTGTACCTCAGGGATGAGTACTTGGGCCCCTTTTGTTCTCTGTTTACACCACTTCCTTGAGATCATTCACTCCCAGGAATTTGCCTATCACTGTTAGACAGATTAACTCTTCCCGTCTTTCCCACCTGATGACACTATTTCTGCTTAGATATCTGCATGCCTTAGGGATATTTCAGTCTGGATGAAAGATTGACATCTTTAGATCAATCTCTCCAAAAGCTGAGCTTCTGGTATTCCTGGTATTCCCAGCTAATTATTCCCCAACAAATGATTGCTTGATGCATCTCCACTGACCCCAGCTAAAATAACATGTAACTTGGATGTCACAATTGATAACCGACTGAATTTCAGCATGTATCCTCACTCCCAAAGTTGTGTCAGTTTATCTTATACAATGTTTAGAATATCAGAGCTTATCTAACACAATATGCCACACTTTGCAGGTTCTTTCTAAACTGGACTATTACAGTGAAAATGTTAGCTGGCCCACCTGCTTGTGTAGTGACACCATTACAAATGATTTAAAATGCAGCGGCACGCCTGGTCTTTAATCAGCCAAACAAAAAGTCACATCTTACCCCTGTGTTAGTTATTCCATATTTGCTTACTATAGCATCCTACTGCACCTTGCTTTCTTAATTCCCTGGTCCATCCCTACGTCTCCTTACCCACTGCGGCCCTCTGATGACAGCCTCCCATCAACATGAAGAGTTCACAGACGAGATTCTTCTCTACTGTGATTCCTTGTTGGTGGATTGATTTACCTTCTAGCTTTCAGGAACACAAGAAGTAGGCTACAGAAAATCCAGATGACAAACCAAGAAGTAAATAGAGACATGTTGAGAATACACTAAGAACACAAAATCCAAGACCATGACAGAAGTGGCTTTATTTTATATGTATGTTATTTAAAAATATACATAATGCACACAAATGCACATAAAAATATACATTTCAAATGTTGTTCTATTCAGACTTGTATATAGCATGTGCCTCTAGTTGTATCATATTACATAATTTAAAACTAAACATTTTAAAACTAAAGAGGCCATGTTGACACTGTGTGCATTTACTCACACACCAACAGGGTTCCAGGAGTAAATTAGCTTTTTTGATTTTCCTTTAAAAATCAGCAACAATTGATCTAAGCAACGTAAACTCTCTTGGCATTTGCTCAAACTTCACACATTTCTAACTCGGCAAAGCCGAAAAGTGGCTGTGATGTTGGCATCGTGGGGTTACAAACAAGCTACAGGTCCTCCCACTTGGGCTCACTTGTAGTCCAGAGTATGGTGACACCAATCTTCCCAGGCCTTGACACCATTTTCTGTAAATGCCCCTCGTGATGGAGATGGCATAATTGTGGTAATTAGACAGAGCGCCTCAGGATGCCATCGCAGTGACCCACCCAAGCCCAGGTCCATATGGTAGGAAAAAGATAATGAGTCTGCTAATGTGCTGTGTCCATCAGCAATACATACTCAATATGGAAGACAAGCAGGCACGAGCAGGCTGCAATTTTCACCATGGCGATCAGGAGTTGACGAATGAGTGCTGGTGCCGTCTGAGCTGCGGGAGACGGACGTTCTTCCTCACGGTGTCTCTCTCTCGGTCATGCTCTCCGTGTCTCTCTTTTCTTTCTCTTTCTTTCTCTCTCTCTCTCTCTCTCTCTCTCTCTCTCTCTCTCGCACACACACACACACACACTTGCAAAGACAACAAGGGGCAGTACATGAGATCCCAGTTTTTATTTTCATCTTGTCTATCTTACTTTTGTCAAGAGAAGCTAGAACATCAGTGCAAACTGATATCCCTGCCGAAAGCCTCCTCTGATCTCTTGTTGCAGTGGGAAATGTATCCGAGAAACCTTCTTTGGAATCTCTTTCTTTTTCCGATTATCATTCCATAGATGTGAATCTAAATGGTATTATCCCACTTTTCCCAAGTATCCAGCTTGTTGCATCACTTTGTAATGTGTCACATGTTCAGGCTGAGCACAAAAGGAAGCAGTTTAATATTAAATACATCACATGTAGACCCGCTCATATTTGCACCTCCAAGGCATTCTGTGCAGAATTGTGCTTTGTACAGAAACCAAATTTGGTGAAAGTGTTAGATTATCTCAGTCAGTAATAGCATGTTTCACACTACGGCTCTCCAAAGTCTCCAGTTTAGTTCGAAGCGAATCCCATTAACAGTCACCACAATGAAGGAGCTCTGTGTTCCAATTACAAATCATTTTGCTCTGTGTGTTCTTTTTCTTTGCGCGTTATTATGATCTTTCAAACCATTTATGCTTGTAAGATGTATTGCCGTTTCACATACTACTAATATGAATCTAATGACCAGTAATGAGCAACTGTTTTGCCATTATAGAGAGGGCCAGCACGGTGCTAATACCCGGCGATGTCTGCGCCAGGGAGCACACACTGACCAGGATTTACATTAGGCCCCTTAATGTCTCGAAAGCCTGGGGCTAAATTGAAATGTAAAACCTCAAACCAAACATCATTTAGGCCAACATTTCTCTCCCGAACGGAGCTCGTGTTTGTGTAGATTGGGGGCGTGAAGTTGTTGAACTGTAATTTGCTTTGCGTTAGAAGGGCCTCTCGTGTTGTGCCTCCCTCCCCATTTTGTGTGTGTGTGTGTGTGTGTGTGTGTGTGTGTGTGTGTGTGTGTGTGTTTGGAGGATGAGTAGTTTAAATTCCACATAAGCATGTTTGCACCAAGTGCTCTTCCGTGGCTATATTACCATGGGTGTGAGGTGCATTTAAACAGTTTAGTTGCTTATGCTCATCAGTGGCATAGACAGAGAAGTAAGAGATTGCAGTCATGTTAGCTGTCATGAATCTATTAGATAGAACAACCATGGGAAGTATACAACTGAGGATTTCGGACTTCACTGGACTTCAGTCTGTGTTTTTTTTTTTGTTTTTTTTTTGGATTTTTACAGAGATGCATATTTCATTGTCTGGAGTTATAGGGAACTCCAGACACAATAGCTGCAGGAAATATATCTGTGCCTTAAAAAGGCTCCTTTCACTTTTATCCTCCACAATTCTCATTCATAACCTTCTCTTCTTTGAACCCAGGAGCCCTTTTCCTCCAAGGATATAGTACTGATTCCCTTTCTACTCTTTGTGATAACATTTTTCTCTTTCTTTTTGCCCATTGATTTTTCAGAGGATTTCATATTCTCCTTATTCTTACTTCTTTCCTATCCAGGCTTTGGGGTATAACCCTTAAGAATTAGTGCGAAGGAAGTCAGGAAGGTAAAAAACAAAGCTCACCATTTGTTTAGCTCTCCAAGGCCCACATTATGTTGGCGTAATTGAGACGTAACAGCCCTCCATGTAGTCTTGTCTTGTTTTGTCTTGTTTTTGTGTTTGACTTGTGGGCGTGTTTGTCTTTGACTTATGTATGACTGAAACAGCAGACAGCCTTTGTGCTGAGGATGTTCGGGAGAGGATACTGCCTGCAGTCTGCAGCCTCCATTCTCACTTTTCTTTCACTTCATACTTCTTTGCTGCTTGTTCCTGTAGGCCAGTGGATTTATACAGCTGCCCACTACTACTGTCTCTAGAATAGATAGATAGAGAGAAAGAGAGAGAGAGAGAGAGATGTACATGGAAGGATGGAGGGAGGCAGAGAGGGAGGAGGTGGGAAGAGCGGGGAAGAGTAATGGGAATTCACACTTGCCAACCTCGCGTATGCCAGCCATCCACTCTCCAGCCACACACACACACACACACACAGTGAAGTTCTGGCTCGGTCGCTGATGTGCTGCTGGCCTGGGCTGACGTTTCCCTGGGTTAATTAAGCTGTCGGCAGCCTTCTGCCTGGAACGCGCGTGGAGACGGTGGGGAAAAAAACAGGCTGGCCCTTTTCAGTGCCGTGTCAACCTTGCTGTCGACCCGGCCGGTCCTTGCCTCCGTTAGACACATCGATCCAGGGGTCACAGGGCCCGGGGCGAGCCGTGATGGCAGTGGACGCTGGGGAGTCTCTCCAGAAAGTGTCTTTGTTTGCTGAGAAGCGCCGACACCTCTTCCCCAGACAGGTGCTCCGTACCTGGCCCCGCAGGACAGCCAATTAGGACCACACAGCACAGGAGAGAGGAGGACGCTCTGTTAACCATTACTAGCAGCGCTCCCCTCAGGCCTGGCATTCTGCTTTTCAATGTGTTTCTGAGTGCCTTTGTGTGTGTGTGTGTGTGTGTGTGTGTGTGTGTGTGTGTGTGTGTGTGTGTGTGTGTGTGTGTGTGTGTGTGTGTGTGTGTGTGTGTGTGTGTGTGTGTTCTGTAGTAAGTGTATTTTTGTGAGTGAAAGAGAATGTTTGACTTGCGTCTTTTCTTAAAAGTGAACTGGAGTCTTAGCCTGACGAGCCAGACCCACATTAGTTCGCAGTGCTCAGTCCAAGGGGCGGGATAATCGGTTGTCTTTCAAATTCTCTCTGCACGCAATAGGACAGCGCTATGAGTCCCATGCGTTTCCCACCAGCAGAGCTAGTTGGCTAGTTCAAACTTTTGCCAACTTAATAAAAGCTTAACTCGTGTCACACTGTTCGCCAACAGCAACATTATCTCATTTGTTTTCAAGTAGCAGGGAATTCAAGCCAAACCGTTGCAACTCTGCCATCAATCATTATGTTAAGCCCGCCTAACGACTCTATACACGATTTGATTGGCCTGATAGAAGTTTAATTTTTCAAGCTCACAAGCCAACGGAGAGTTGCTAGACTAGCCCTGGCAGCAAATTTAATTTGCTGCCGCTAGGGTGCGTCTAGATTTCCAGGCTACTGGAGTCTGGCTGTTTGATACCAATACTTAGATACCAACATAGTTTGGTAGCAAACTGTGCGTGGCAGGGAAAACAGCCATCTCACTTTATTTTTTATGAAATTAAGGCCTGAACCATGCGGTTCCTTCCAAGTGCCTCAAAGGTTTGTGTGTGTTATTCAGCCTTTCAGCCAGTGGTTGCAGAGGGCCGATTGGCAAATTGCATTACCCTCACACACACACACACACACACACACATACAGATTTCTCCAAGGTTGCAGGTCACTTCATCCTCTCCACATGATCGGTTTCTCCCTTTCACAAGTCTAACCACAAGTGTCTCCACTTGACCTCCTCTGGAGGACCTGATTACAATTAAGAGCTGTCAGCCAGTCACAAGGACGCATCGTTGCCTGTGACCTTATGTGTCTACACTTGGCCTCTTGTGAATCATGGGAGAGGTGACGTGGTGTCATCAAGTGCGGCTTGTGTTTGCTGTAGAAGGGGTGGGATGCATACCAGCAAGGGCCAAGCAGATTCTTAATGCTGTATATTGAGGTGAGATCCACTCGGATGAAAGAAACATGGAGTATAGGGTAACCTTGAGCACACGCAAGATGGTCACGGAAAAGGCTTGAATTCTGTAGTTAGCACAGTGTGAAGGATACTACTTGACATGGAGATTGGTCAGTGTATGGGCATGAGACGGTCTGAGAAGACACAAACAAGGAGAGGATGATTAGATGGACAAACTGAATGATGGTTGCCAAGTCATTGAGTCATCCTCAGATTTTTTAATTCAGCTTAGCTTGTTTCGCCCTTTTCTTGTTGTGTGTATAAGCGTGACCCCCCCCCCAATGAGTGTATTTGTGTGGTTTTATTTTGTGATGTGCAACTGCTCTAATCCGGAGGCTCTAATCCAAAGGGAGAGTGCTTTCCCTCTCAAGGTTTCCCTTGATTAAATCAAAATAAGAGCGCGGGAGCAGACTCCAGGGATGAGCGAGAGGCGGCCTCCTCGGACCACATATGGGCTGTCTAACTAGCTATGAGAATATCCCCCCGAAAACTCCCATGTATGTCAATTACAATCATATTATTTTCTCAAGATTACCTTTTCCCTTTTATGTTCCTCCTAAACAACAATGAATACATGTTTTCTCCCAGAGGTGTTCGCTGGAGTACTGTTAATTACAATAGCTATTATCGTTTGCTTCTCTCCCCTCAACCACCCAACCACCGCCCCCCCCCCAACACACACACACACACACACACACACCATCCTCTTTCCTCCTTCCCCTTCATCCACTTTCTCCTCATTCACTTTCATGCTGTGTTCTTTACTCACACAAACAAGAGTGAAAACATCCCTCTCTCACACACCCAGGGTATGACACTAGAACACACAGAGAGAAAAATCACTGTTAGGCTATAAAAGTAGGTATGATTTGTACAATAGAATTTAAACTCTGTCTCTAAAATGACATGGAAATAAGTGCATACTGGTGTCCTGCAATGAAGGGCAAAGTAAAACAAAGACACCAACCAGCAGCACCACCCCTACCCCCTACCCTGATCAAATCCCCTCTCTCCCCCTCTTCAGCATGGACAGATCAGCCCCACGGTCCAGTGGAGCATGGTGTGCTGATCCTTCCCCCATGGTGGATGCATCCCAATCAGCCACAGCCAGAGCCCTCCTCTCTCTCCCCCTCCCTCCCTCCCTCCCTCCCTCTTTCTCTCCCTCCCTCTTGTCCTTTTTAATTCTGCCTTTTCAGTCGCCTCTCACTGCTGTGTCTGTTTTAGCCTCATCAGATCATAGAAAAGGCATTAGAAACCATTACACAGTGAGTGCAGTGCCGGAGCTGGCTGTGAGACGTGAGTAACAGTGTTCCCCACCGCCAGCCACCCCCTGTTTTAATTCATGTACCAATACGCTTTTAAGGGCAGTGAAGGAGTTGGAGGAACTCAGGATCTCTTTTGGCTATTCTACACTTCTCGTAACTTCTTTCTCTCTCTCTGTTTCTCTCTCTCTCTCTCTCTCATTCATTCTCTGTGTCTCTCTCCCGCTGCCTCACACACATACCTGAGGACAAACCCAGTATGCCAGTTTTACTGAAAAACTAGGGGAGGTTTGTTATAGAATAAAGAGATCTTACATGCTAAAAGCAATACATCAGGACTTTAGCTTAGATAAGTCATTCTTGTGAAGTAAAATCAATTCTTCAGATCATATTTTATATTCTGTTCATAATATACTTGTATGAATGTTTACAAAGAAATGTTACACTTGACTTACAATAACTCTTACAAGGGTGTCTGCCAGGTTTCTCATCTTTGAAGTTGCAGTATGTAAAATTTTTTTGTATAATCCCTTATGAAACAAAAACTTTTTTTTCTTCTCTTTTTCTGGTCCAGTTTTTGTATTCATGACGGCTTCTCAGTGATGAGAAAAAAAAATCAATCTCAATCAAAGCGGCCACAGAGTTTATCATAAATTATCATGAAAAGGGTTTCCACTGAGTAGATGCTTAATTACAATCTCATTTGAATAATTTTGCATATTAATTAGGCCTGAAATGAAAGTCATTTTTGGAGTTCTAACTTGAGCCGGGGAACCCGTAGAGATAATGGCAACCCTTTAGAATGTATGTGATTTTATTACCAATGGAGCCGCCGCCATTTTTGGCGGCACACAGTTGTGCTATAACTTGATTAATGGGCGTGTGTCTCTGACATTAATAAACTATAACCAAATTAAGGACTTCATTAGTCTCAACTTGGACCACATGTTTAGCTGCATCATGAATAAAGCGCGGTGTGATATCAGCTTCTTATTACTTTCTTTTCTTGTCCTGAATAACTTCACTTACTTTTTGAAGTTAGAAAAAGTAAAAGGTAGAGGAACAAAAAATAATAAATAAAAAAATAAAATAAAAAATTTTTTCAGAAAATTGGCAGGTATTCACAGAAATATTTAGGGGTGTTATCAAGACACTTGGAGATAATTTCAGATTTTTCGTCTTCAATAAATCAGATGCTGAAATTTATGCATGGCAAGATAACTAGCAAGATTGCATTACTGCTAAAATATTCTGCTGCATTGATTAGTCAAACTTTCTCCATTAGATAACTGTCCTCTTGTCACTCAATCAAAGTATGCGTAGTGTTAAAGTGATACTTCACTAATAAGAGTACCTCATATCAAGGCTTTTAGAGAACATCTACCTCAAGAATGTACATGCATTTACATGCATTTACCAATATTCTGTCAGAGGTCATTAAAAATATAGTGTTTACCATCAAATTAGCAATCCTCAGAAAACATTCCTGTATAACTCAAGGTGATATGGTTCATCTCAGTCATTAGTAAGAGTTGATTTGTATTTTTATCTCTTTAATCAGTTCAAAAAGTGTATTTCTTTTTAGTGCCATGTGGTCAGATTTGGACTTCAATAGCTGACAATAAATGGTGTAGAATGATCAAGTTCAGACTAGAGAACAAACAGGCCAGCTTCCATACCAGAGCAGCAATATGTGGTGCAAGAGCAAAGACTAGTGGCCAAAACAGAGTTCAGTCTGAGCAGATCGCAGAGCAAGAGGGAGGAAGACAGAGCTCAAGAGAGGAGAGAAAGAGAGTGTGTGAGTAAAAGAGAGAGAGAGAGAGAGACGCCTGTTGTGTTCCTGCCTCTGTTTCACCTTCATATTTTTGCTAAAGCCGTGACCTTTTCTACTGTTTGCCAGATTATTAAAGCTACAATTATAAGAGATTAAGCAGTAGGGGAGATCTCTCGAGGGAACCAGATCTACAATGTACATAAAAAGTAAACTTTCTACATTAATGAAAGACCACGGAAGTCCAAATCCTTTTATTAAAATTGTTTAGTGGATATTATTGACTCATCTTATTATGAAGGGCCATAATTAGCATTTTAATATAAAAGGTTAAACTTCTGAATATCTCTATTCATTTGATACCATACTGACTTCTCATTTGATACAATACCATCCATAGGACAATGGTCTGTGGTTTTGATCAATCTATACAGTTATAGGCTATAGGGTGTTAAAATGTAACTAAATGACGAGCAGATGTTCCAAAGGAATGAATTTTAAACATGTTGTTCTACACTGTTGCAAAGGTATGTCGATTATAAGATTATTGGATAAAAAAAAGTATGACAATTGGACGTGGCATAATGTTACATTTTAATGTTCTCAAATTACTTTAGAATTGTATTGTTCTTCATCCAAACGCATCTGTAGAATATGCCTATTGGCCCATGGAATTAATTCTTTTCCATCATTACTTCAAGGGACAGTGCCTAATATGCTATTCTACCGTCAATCACAGTCACTCATAAGGCTAATGTGTGTAATATATCCAACTTAAGTGGAATTTTATTATATTTTTCTAATTCACTCGGAGAGAAGTCTCACATTCTCTCTGTCCTCTCTCTCTCTTTCATTCTCTCTATCTCCGTCTCTCTCTCACTTTTCCTGAGACTCTTAAGCAAACAGAGGAGATAAAATGAAGCTTTAATTAGAGTGGTGTCATTAAAATATCCTCTAGTTTTTTTCTCTTCCTTCCTCCCTCCCTCCCTCTCTTTCTCTCTCTCTCTCTTTCCCTCTCAGTCTGTGGAGGGGACAAGGAGGGTGGCTGGCTAGGGGTGGGGTATTAACAAGTTCACAGATCTTATTACTTCCCCCCTTCATCTTGGGCTGTCAGCTCCCAGGGATATGATATCCGGTGGCTGGGCTCACATTTACAACAAGTTCATTACGACTCGGGAGCCCGATGCAGGCGCGCCTGGCTGGGGCTGTGGAAAAGCTCAGCTGGTTGGAGGGGTCTCTGTTTTAATTAGTGCTGAGGGTGTGCATATTAATTACAACATGAGTGATATTTACTGTACCTAAGGAACGCGGGACTGGGCAAAGACTCCGGCAGCCACAGCTAATAAAGCCGGAGCATGCTAATGAGCTAGCGCCGGGCCATAAAAATAGACGCCAGCGAAAATAATTCATAAAGTTTATTGATCTCGGAGTAAAGACGTTAAGCTCCGATTAAGGGCAACAAAAGGAAAGGCATCGCACTTTATCAAATACATAAGCGCCACAGAGAAGTGTGAGTGCAGAGACAGATTGTCATTAAGCAGGTCACGTGACACAACCCCCCAGAGAGCGGACACATACGTTCATGCCGTAAAAGAAGAAAGAGAGGGAGGAGAGGAAGAAATAATAAAGGGAGAGAGAAAAAAGAGTGGCGTTTTTGTCCGACAAACAAACATGTTAGGGTTTCAGACTGTCAGAAGCCAAATCTGATGATGCAGTCCATGCAAAAGCATCTCGGATGAGGCATCTAGCAGCAATCTGAGATGGTGTCTTTTTTTTTTAAGTAAAAATGATTGGCATTCAAATGATTGACTTTTATTTGTTTGTATTATGGAGTTTCTTGTCTTCCTCAAAAAAGTTGTCAAGACCTTTTTTGAAGGAGACCCTTCAAAACATCTGGCAAGGGTGGTCATTTTCACCAGGCCAGGGCCCTGCTGGCTGTGCATCCATCTCAGTGAAAGCCATGTTCATCTCCAGTCATGATGCCGTGTAGTGTAATTATGACCAGTCCTCCGAGGGCCGTGCCCTCACAGTGCATAGAGAGCTGGAGCCAAGATGGCTCCATCTGTCCCTCACTCCACCAAGCCTACAGGAAGCCTGGCTGCCGCCCAAGACCACCAAGGTGTCCAGACAGGTGCCTGTCCAATAATCATCAAACCTGCCAACACGTGTTAATGAGTATGCCCGGCTGGCTCGGGCTGTGTCATCACTGATTCGCCGTGACAGAGTCAGGAAAAATGACCCTCCTTCGCTGAGTGGCGTGTCGTCCTGCCTAATGCACAGCTTTTTCTTCTTTTCTTTGGGTAACCAAATTATATGTCGCAGAGGCCCGCCGAGGTGACTTTGGCCCAACAGCTGACACGTACAAATGCTTCTATTTTTTCATTTGGTGTGAAATGTGTTTTGTGTTTGGGTTGTGCTCAGTGTGAGAGCGTATGGATGAGGCAGTGGCAGTGGGGAGGGGGCCATGAGGTGTACTTGTGCCTGAGCTAGAGAGGACGGCGGAGTGTGTTGTTGGTTGGCACGGTGAATTTGTGTGTTTCTTTTCATCTCAACGGTGTCTCACTCTCTCTCTCTGTGTGTGTGTGTGTGTGTGTGTGTTATGCACGTGTGTGTGTGCGTGCATGTCTGTCTGTGTCTTGTGTCGGAGTGGGGCTGTGCTGGCAAGCCTCCAAATGAAGGCTGTGGATTACAGGCACCGGGGAGAGAGAGTGCGAGATGCTTCATCTTGAGTCATGTCTGGTATCAAGGCAACGCACTTAAAACAGCAATTTGTTTCCCTTGCATCCAATAAACAGCTCATTCCTTTTCCAATCAATCACCTCAAGCAGAAAGATTAAAAGTACTGCGGGGTGGGGAGGTGGGGGGACAAGAGACCTCGGCTTGGGGCACCTCAGCAAGAGCCAGGGCGGATATTCTTGAGACAGTCTACCCAGATCTCTACATCCATGCTACACCTCACTGTGCATATATACGTTTAGAACAACGAAGATCCCTTGTATTCTTTTTTAATTCTTCCTCACAGAGGAGGAATCACACTGATCAATACAGACAATGCTGCTGTAGGTGTGTGTTGAAGTGTGATCCGTAATGATAGCCACATCCTTGGTCTGAAGAACACACAGTTCTATTCTATGGCTAATGTATTTGCTGACCTTGCTGGAAGCCATCGGATGCCATATTCTCCTTGTGCGTGCATACCTGCATGCAGTTTTCCAATGCCTTTAGAAATATTTCTATGTTGTATGTGGTACGTGTGTGAGTTTATTTATGTGTGTGCGTGTGTGAGAGTGTGTCTGTCAGAGAGAAAGAGAAAGAGAGAGATAGGGTGTGTGTGTGTGTGTGTGTGTGTGTGTGTGTGTGAGAATGTGTGCCTGTTTAATGACATTCTGATTAAATTTTAAGCGCTGAAACCCGTACAGGGCAGTGATAAATGCTGCCTCCCCTGGTAACCTACCTGTGTACCGGGGAGAAGACTGAGGCAATGAATCTGTAGTGGGGAGCACACTTTAAATAATTAATAACATCTTTTTGTTGATGTGTCTGCTTTGTGTGCCACACGCTACTTAATGCCACCCATGTAATA
>NW_027468620.1:22912679-22922679 GCF_046254945.1 Alosa pseudoharengus | reverse complement strand
AACTTGGAGGAAGCTTATTTGTGCTTTGTCGTCTCTCTCTCTTCTGTCAGTTTATCCAGACCTGGGGATTGTTGTATTGTGATCTCTCTCTCTCTTTCTCTCTCTCTCTCTCTCTCTCTCTCTCTCTCTCTCTCTCTCTCTCACACACACACACACACACACACACACACACACACACATACAGTACACACACAAACACACACAAGCAATGCGTTTTGTCTGTGACGAACTTTGTGTGTGACCATGCATGAAGAAACACAACTCCCTCCCCTTGAATGGCGTTAGTCTGCATTCTAATGAATAATTTTTAATTGCCAGAACATTCCAGATCAGGCTCGATGGCACTTGCATTTGTCACATGGGCCATTGTCTTCGGGCTGTTTGCGGCGGCCGACACACCCCACACCATAACTTGATCAAGCGTGCCGCCCGGATCCCCATCTCTTCCTCCCCTCAACTTCAGAATTATAGCACAGGTGCAGTCATTGTCTTTAGCGGTCCTCTGCCACACACACACACACACACACACACACACACACACACAAACACACACATACACCACCCCCTAACACCCCTTCGCTATTGATGATGGAGATGGATGGAGAGACACTTGTCCTCCGATGTCCTTGAGTTTATTAACGTGACTCCCCTGAGTGTCCCTCTCCTCCGCGGCTCCTTCTGCTCCTCCTTAGAGGATGCGGGAGCAGACCGTAGTGGATCGGAGGGTCTGATATTTTTAGGAGGCCTCGGTGCATCTCCCCTCCTGTCCATCTCCGACAGGTTGAGCTCAGGCGCAGGCAGGAAGGAGCTTTCTGGGTATCATTAAGCTTCATTGTTGACTCTGACTACTGCTGGTGCACAGCCCGTCGCCCTGCCAAAGCAGGAATTAAAGCTATTTGCACAGCTGTTAAAGTAATGCTACCTCATACACAAGTTCCCCGTGGCACAGTGCGGGATCTGGACTGCTCTAATTCCACATTTCCCCCCACTGAGGATGCCCTGGAGAGAACTGGTGCCAGGAACCCCCCCCCCCCCTTCCTTTCCACCTTCAACCACAGACCCTACTATCCCCCCTTCTCCTGTCTTTGGCTGTACTTTAGGGGAATGAACTGCTTTCACCTCGCCTCAAAACGCTAAATGTCCAGGACGTTCCAGCATGCTTTGACCATGACGTGGCAACGTTCCCCATCGGCTGCACAATTAGTGACAATCATTTGCTGGAGGAAGCCTGGTGTTGCTAAGCAAGGAGTTTCATGAGCATCTAAAACCAAACCAGCATTGCTGAGAGATAGTTGCGCTTTCATACAAACCATGGGGATGAATGTCACATTAGTGTGCTCACAAGATTGTAGGTAGTGGTGGTCTCTCAGACAGTAATACACCACAAAGTCATTATTTTATGTGTATGTATTTTATTTTGCATTGTAAGTCACTAGCTGAACATATGATTGAGGGGTGATCATGCATCAGCAAAGTAATCTTTGGCAATCGTGTCTCCCAAATATTCTCATCAAACTTGAGTGGAGTGGAAAGGTGGAGTTTCTCTGAGTGCTATGGCTTGACAAAAAGAGATATTGACACCGAATGCCAACACTGCAAAGCACAAATGACAACAACAGACCACGTCCAAATCCGTCTGTTACTTCCTCTTACGGCGGAATAAACAGGCCCATCTCGTAAATTCCTCCTGAAAAGTATTATTGCCGACAGGTCTGACCTCCACGAGCCTGCAATGTTTACTCATAACTCACAATTAACAGAGACATTAGCGTGTCCTCCAGGGAATCGCCAGCTTTATTTCCCTCTAACTGGGCAGCACGGAATCTGGACGAGATCCCAGTTCTGCGATTTAGCGGTGGAGGGGCCCTCGCGCCGCGCCGGAAGGAGGGGGCCCCAGCGTTGCGAACACACTCCGGAGCTTTGGGGCTGTTATGGATACGGCGCGGGTAATTACTCAGGCCTTGTTATTGCCCAGAATGCTACACCTGCGTCCAGGCCGCTTATTAGAATATCAAAAGGCCGTAAAAAGAAAAACCGACAGGGAGGGAGAGAGAATGAGATGAGCTGTCTTGATCTTGAAACTGGTCTCTATTTTTTATTATTAGTGTTATGATTTTTCTTTTTTGAACAGCAGCATCTTAAAGAGGGAATGGTTTTGTTTTTTTGTTTATTTATGGCTAATCCAATAACTCCATTACGGTCACAGGAAAGTTGATGCATAGAAATAATCATAGTCACAACAAATGCCATGGGTTTACTTTATGGTTCAGCTCTCTCTCTCTATCTCTCTTTAATGTATTTTTGTGTTTATTATCATAAGTAGGAAGCGACTCAGTTTATTTTATTTATGAAATAAATGTGCACCTGTTCACAGCCATATCAGATCCAATCATGTGGCTGGGGTTTAACATTCCCAGCCTAATAATATGCCTTTATTCAGGCTCAGTGGCTAATTTCCAATTTATCACTGTCACCTTATGTCATAATAAATCATAAGGTATGAAATAAATAGTCACCATTCTGGCAGTATTTAATAAAATCTAGAATTGCAGTCTTTATGTGGTACTCAAAAGGGATATCCTGATGTTAAACTGTGCAAAGTGTATCAAAACAGAGAACTAGTTTCCATAATTTCCAAGGAAAAAATATTTTCTTTTTTTTTCTCGCCATACAACATACTTTTTGTAGGCTGGAGTTTCATTTCAAACTGATCTTTGAACTCCTTTGTCAGTACAGACGAGACAGATTCCTGTCAAAACACCATTCTGTGAATTGCTGTAGAAACTAGCGTTTCCAGCTAATTGCACAAAGCAGTCTGACAGAACTTGTTGTTTCTGCAGGCAGCTTTGCCTTACAAATCACTCAAGAGAAGTTTGGAATATAAATGAAAGCTCCACTATGTATGTCGGAGGATGCTCCTGGAGGTGTATCGTTGACTGTAAATACAAAATGTGAATTTGTGTTGAATTTAGCAGAAACAGCTTGATCGATTATCTATTTCATTTTCATGCCTTCCAATGAAATGGGGCTCTCAAAATTGCAGGAGATATTCTAATTTTGAGTTTGCCGCAAATTGAGTGTCGCAATTTTAATTTCCGTCAAATTTTGTCTTTTGTCTTTGGGAAAATAAATGAACAAATCTTTGTACCTGGTACACTAATGGTCAATTACAAGCCCAATCCAGCGCTGATGGCCATGGGCTCCCAGTGGAGGGCTGCTAAAGGGACTTGGATGAGCGCAAAATCCCCCATCAGAACCAGGTCATTGGCCATAAGCTGAGGAGCCCAGATTTGGACGCCTTCCCAGTCGTTCCCCAGCTGCTGTGGACGAGTCTCATCGTTTTCTCTTTCCATCTCTCTCTATCTCTCTCTCTCTCTCTCTCTCTTTCGTTTGCGTGTTTATGAGGACCCCTGCCGAGTCCCCACTATGAATCTTGGGCCTTGTGTTAATTTAGGAAACCTCATATTTTTGCATCCCAGGAAGATGCTCTGGTGCTCTATTCCCCCCCCCCCCTCCCAGATATCTCTCTCTCTCTCGCTCTCTCTCACACACACACACACACACACACACACACACACACACACACACCATATCAATGACTCCTTCAATGTGTGCAGCAAGCTCCTCAGGATGTTCTATCAGTCTGTTGTGGCCAGCGCCCTCTTCTATGCAGTGGTATGCTGGGGAGGAAGCACAAAGAAGAAGGATGCTGGGCGACTTGACAGGCTGGTAAGGAAGGCTGGCTCTGTAGTGGGAGCTGAACTGGAGTGCATCACTTCAATATCTGATAAAAGAACCCTAAACAAACTGATCAACATCTTGGACAATGAATGTCATCCGCTCTACAGCACTATCAAAAACCAAAAGAGCTTGATCAGCTGGAGACTTCGCTCACTGCCATGCACAACTGAAAGGCTGAGGAAGTCATTTGTTCCTAGGGCCATTGAACTGTTCAATGCCTCACTAAAGGGAAGAGGAGAGATAGACTTCTCTGCTTAGTCTGTCTGCCTCTCCACCCTCTCCATGTCCATGTTTTCTGAGTACTGACTGCCCACTACTGCTTACTACTGTTTTACTACTATTTTACTATTGCACACAGCCTAATGTTTTTCACTACTGTTTTACTGCTACACTGTTACCTCAACCTGCTCTTGCACTGAAATAGTTTTTTATTTTACCTTGTCTACATTACACTTTACTCTCCTATTTGTCTATATTATTTATGCTGGTCTCTAGACCTTACTGTTGCACTGTTGGACTAATGTTGGACTACCTTTTGCACCTTCACCATGACACCCACTCTCTTGAGCACCTTGCCAGGCACACACAACTAAGGACTATTGTTGGACTACTGTTTGCACCTTCACCATGACACTCACTCCCTTTAGCACCTCTCCAGTCCTGGCCCTGTCACTACAAGCGTCTTATGCTTGATCACCCTCAAGCACATTGGACTTTCTTAATTTAACTTATATAGTGTATTTAGTATTTAGTTTTGTCAGTTTCTTATCTTATCTTCTACTGTCTTTATTGTACAGTGGAGTTTAGTTATATGTTTATACTTATACTAATGTTTACCATTTCTGTTGTAAGTGCTTGTTGTGTGTTATATCTGTATGCTACTGTGACCCTTGAATTTCCCCTTGAGGATCAATAAAGTATCTATCTATCTATCTATCTACCACCCACCCACACACACACACACACACACACACACACACACACACACACACACACACAAACACACACCGTCAAACAAACAAACACACACACATTGTCTCTCCCTCTCTCCCCCCACCCTTCTCTACCAGCTGTGAGCTCTTTTGCTGTATAACTTGCATTGGCTCCACCTTACAGTAAGTCAGAAACTTCACTTCTTTGTCCATAGTTCACTCTGACATTGACTGGTGGTAGCCCTCTCTGTGCTACCTTCCGTAACCTCCCCAAAGGTGGGCTTGATGTGCTCCCTTTTCAATCAGACGTGTTTGGGGTGTGCTGACTCAAAGGGTGTCACAGTGATGAAGTGCCGGCGCTTAATTCTGATGTAGTGTAAACTGTCAGTCAAGGAAAAGGGCCCGAGTGACAGGAATGCATCCGCCACTGCCGAAACGCAGCACTGTCATCCATCTCTTCTGAGTGCTGCACCAGCCCACTGTCTGGCTGGCTCGGGCCATGTTTACGTAGGCTGTGTCTGTCTGTGTGTGTGTGAGTGCGCATGTGTGCTAGCGTGCGTGTGTGTGTGTGTGCGTGTGTGTGTGTGTGTCAGAGAGAGAAGAACAGAGAAATAAATGTTTGTAGGATGTGTACTCTTAACATGGAAGAACTTTTATGTTTGTGTTATAGTTGCATCTCTCTTTCTCTTTCAATTCAATTCAATTCAATTCAAGAAAGCTTTATTGGCATGAACGTTTCAATGACATTATTGCCAAAGTTCAATTACATGTACACAAAAATATAAATAAGATATTGGGTAACACTTTACTTGACAGTATCGACATAAGAGTGACATGACACTGTCATGAACACATGACACTGTCATGACACATGAAACCTAACCCTAACCCTAACCCTAACCCTAACTCTAACCCTAACCCTAAACCTAACCCTAATCCTAACCCTAACTTGTTATGACAAAAACCGAATGTCACTTAATAACAGAAGTGTTATGTCATAAACGTTTATGACCTCTTTATGACACGTTCATGACAGTGTCATGTCACTCTTATGTCGACACTGTCAAGTAAAGTGTAACCAAATATTGTTTGACAGAACTGTAAATTAACCCTTGTGTTATCCTCAAATCTTACCGACACTCTTTATCCTTGGGGTCAATTTGACCCCAGCTAAATAAACCCTCAGAAAATGATTATAATTCATATTGTCACCCAGTTTTTTTGTGACAGGTACTTAACAAGAGTGTAATAACCACCATCAAAAGCCCTACAAAACAATCCCACCCCCCCACACCCCTTTATGAACCTTGGAACCCTGGCTGGCAATATTGCCCATCCAGTGTCAGCAGCCCAAAGGCTTGCTGTTGCTTCCCCTTTTGACTTTTACAGTCCTGCCAAAATAACTTATCTGTAATAAGTACTTGTGTATGTAATAATGATAATAACAATATGTTCCCATACTATTCAAATAATAATATCCATAATGTGTCAAATATTCATGTATCTTATGTTTCATACAGCTGGGGTCAAACTGACCCCAAGGAACATCAATGTACAAAATATTTGTACAGGACATTGAAAACATATTATTGAACAAATGTCATGCTAACTCTGTTGTACCCTTCAATTGAGGAAAAGTCATGAAACATGAAGCAAAAAAAAAAAAGTGAACCATATATTTTATGATGTTAAACGTTGCTTGGGGTAAAATTGAGGAGGGTTAAGTAAGATATAAAAGTTAAGCTACAATTCCAATCTGTCCAGCACACGTTTGTCAAAATGTGTTCATTTCCTACTTAGTTCCTTTTTTGTGTTTGTAATTGAGTGTGTGCAGAGTGTGTGATTGTTTTTGTCTATATGTGTGCTTCTGTGTGTGTCTATTGAGTGTGTGTGCCTACGTGTCAGTTTTTTGTGTGTGTGTGTTTATGTGTGTGTTTGTGTATGTAGGTGTGTTTGTATGTGTGGGTGCATGTGTGTGTGTGTGCATGTGTAGCATGCTATTCAACCACTTTACCAATAACCTAGCGGCTAGGTCCTAGCCCATCTGTTACAATAATGCATACAGAACTGGTTCCTTCCTTCAAAATACTGTCTACTGACTACTGTCTACTGACTAGTGAATCACCATAATTTAATAATGTTAACAAACATCAAATGTAAAGTATATACCACCTACTCTTTGCAATAAGTGCCATGGGATCTTTAACAACCATGGTGAGTCAGGAACTCAATTTAACATTCATGCAAAGGAAAACATCTCCTGCAGTACAGTGTCCCTGTCACTGCAATAGGACATTGGGATTGATATTTGTTTGGTGGCTTTTGGCCACAGGGAAGAGTGCCACCTACTGGACAGCAAACAAACCCCACTTCCAGCAGGAACCTACTCTCCCAAGGAGGTTTCTTATCCAAGTACTAACTAAGCCTGCTTAGCTTCAGTAATTCAGCAAAGTCAGGGTGTCTGCTGGTCTGGCTGCTGGCAAAAAAAAAAGGTGAAAGGCATATATGATTCTAACTGTCTCACTGAATTGCACTCAATTCTCATTGGTATCTGCTAGACAACAAGTACCAAAACATGATTAGTTCATAGATTTCACATGTAAAATACATTTTATACAACCCCATCCCCATCTTGCCTGCATACTTCTGAGACATTCTTGAATTGTGTGCATGTGTGCGTGTACATGTTTATGTTTATGTGTGTGTGTGTGTGTGTGTGTGTGTGTGTGTGTGTGTGTGTGTGTGTGTGTGTGTGTGTGTGTGTGTGTGTGTGTGTGTGTGTGTGTGTGTGCGTGCATGTGCTTGTGTGTGTGCCTGTGTATGTGCCTGTGCATGTGCATGTGCATGCATGCGTACATATGTCTACTGTGTGAGTATGTGTCATACGTATGATTACTGTGAATGTATGTGTGTGCGTGTGTATCTGTTTATGCACATGTGTGCATATGGAATGGCCCCTGGAGGCAAACATATGCAAAAAATTGGTCCTATGGTTTTTAAGATATTCACAGAAAACTCTGTTGGTGTACAGTCACTAAATGTACACATAAATTAATGTATTGTATGGCCCCCCATGAACGAAAGTCCACGAAACTTGGCATGCATTCAGAGGGTGTCATAATGATCCTACACTTTCAATTTCGTGCAGTTTTGACCATGTCAGCCAGAGATATTTTGATTACAACACCTAATTTTTTGCTTTTTCATTTTTAACTAGGTGGCGCTTTACATGAAAAGAGTGGTTATGGGATGGGTTGACGTGGCCCCTTAAGACCAACATACAAAAAAAAGGTGGTCCTCCTAGGCCCTACGGTTCTTGAGATATTCACAGAAAACTGTGTCTGGCCACCTACAGGCCAGTTGGTGTAAAGCAGTGGTCCCCAAATTTTTCTTCCGAGGGCCAGCTCAAAATGCCTCGCTCTAATAGAGGGCCAGAGACTCGGAGTATATCAGTAACCATAAATAGCTTAGTGCTGTGAACAGTCTACCTTAGTTGAATATTCCATTACATTTAATCATAGGCTACTGTAATTTAATACCATTGCTAGCTGTGTTTATATTGCCATCATGCCATATCAGTGTAAAATGTAGCTCAAATGAAATATTCAAAATGTGTGAACTCTGAACTCTGTGTCTTTGCATACACAGCTCAAATTGTGAACAAGCAATATCCTACAAATAATTTAAAGTTCTCAAACTATGAGAGTTTTATGAAGTGCTGGCAAAAACATCTGAAATGACCACTTTCACTCACCTTTGTGAATTGTGAATTTGTATGAACATTTGAACGAGTGGATAAAAAAATAGAAATAATTATCCCAGAAAGTCCCAGAAAAATGACTTGAATAGAAGTTAGTTAGTTATTAGCAATTAATTGATAAACTTTTAGAATACTTTGAGCACTGATACAGTCAGCATAGGCCTCTTACATTGTTTGCAAGTAGGCCTACATTTCATTCCGTTTTCGATGGCAAGCGCGAAACAGCGCCAAAACAACCAGTGGACAAAAAGAGTATTACATGTGTACTGTTAAGACTCGCTATAGAGAATGAATGGGGGAGATTACTGAGGTTATAGTTTGACGATGTCATACTCCCATGCGGGGCAGATGCTTTATACCACGGACATGTTTTGGGGGGCCACCCAAAATGAGGTGGCGGGCCGTAGTTTGGGGACCACTGGTGTAAAGTAACATAAATTAATTTATTGTATGGCCCCCCATTAACAGAATTCCACCAAACTTGCCGTGCATTTAGAGGGTTACATAATGATCCTACACTTCCAATTTTGTGCAGTTTTGACCATGTCAGGTCACAGATACCTGCGGTTACAACACCTCATCTCAACACCGCTATACATGAAATGAGTGGTTATGGAATGGGTTGACATGGCCCCTTAATATCAGGGCGGCGGTCATAAAAATAACAATCCTATAACACTGTTTATGGCTGTGGCCTCACTGGCTGTCCCTCAGGTTATGGCAGGCTGCTACAAATTTTGCAGCCACAATGGCCACATCCTCGTTCTCTCCAAAGATGTAAGGCAATTTACCCTCATTTGTCAAAGTTCGAAACTCTGGGAGGATTGAATTTAATTTACTGAATGACAGTGTTCGTATTTCCTCATATTTCGGGCATTCTGTTAAGAAGTGCAGTTCTGTCTCCACAGCCCCCAAGCTGCAGTGTGAACACAGCCTTTCAAAGCCCAGCTCTTTCTTTCTCTTTTCTGTACATGTGTGAGAGAGAGAATGAAAAAAAGAGAGAGTAAACGAGTGTGGAAATGTGACTGTGTGCATTTAACACATTTGTGTGTGCATGCCTATATGTTCATTCACACACATGTTTGTGAGTCTGTGTGTCTGTTTGAGTGCATCACTTGAGAGAGAGAGAGAGAGAGAGAGAGAGAGAGAGAACGAGAAAGTAAATGAGCGAGTGAGAGTGAGAAAGCAGCTGCCCTTGCCTTGCCACCTCCCCATCCGTAACAGAGCTGTCACCCTGCTTTTAAATAGATCTGAAGGAATTAACACCCGGCTCCGGGTCGGCCCTGCTGGGGCGCCAGTGACAGCAGCGGTGCCCTCCACTAAAAGATCATGGAAGCAGGGGCTGGCAGGGGCTGGCAGGGGCTGCTCAAAGTGACTCTGCGGGGGCTGGAAGGAGGCCAGTCAGCTGAAGTGCGGCCAAGCGCGGGGCCAGGCCCGAGTCGGGTGGAGAGGGGAGGCAAGTCGCTAGAGAGCGCCGGAGCCAGCTTTTTCATTTACTCGCCCAACTGTTACCCACAATCACACATACACACACACACACATGCACACACACACAAGCACACACACA
>NW_027468620.1:22902679-22907679 GCF_046254945.1 Alosa pseudoharengus | reverse complement strand
CTGAGGTAATAATCAGTTTCTCCGGGCTTGTGAAACCGGCTCATTAGGCGTCCTTTTTAACTGGAAATACGGGCAGCGATTAAGGCGCCGCTACTGAGTGGGCACAAAATGGCTAACCTCCGGCCACCCACCGCTCCTAGGTGTCTGGCGCGAGGCCGCTGCATGTGGCGTGGTGTCTTTGCGCGGCGAGCGCCGTATCCATCATGCGCTTGTTTATCTGCTTTGCCGTGACAGCCTTATCAATCAGCGTTAAACTGTCACGCTGGCATATTTTTCTTTTGAATAACATTTAAATGCCGCCAGAGGGCCAAGGCAGGCCAGGGGTGCAGGGCTCTGTGGCTGCCTTGCGGGGACCCAGATGACTGGGGATGGCACAGCCTCTGTCTGGGGTAGAGTTACAGGCTCAACCAGCCGCTCACACTCTCACACACAAGATAGAGGGTTTGTCTGTACTCTATGTATGTGTACATACTCAAGTCAACAATTTATCTTTCTATCTACCTATCTATCTATCTATCTATCTATCTATCTATCTTTATGTTTATATGTCTGTTTTGTCTATCTCTCACCTTTTCCTCTCATCAGTGACACATGCTTTTGCCAGCTTGGTCTCATTCTGATGATGTCATTGTTGCTCCACCATTAGCATCTGTGATGGAGGTGTATGCCATGAGGGGAAGCTCGCTCCTGAGCGGAGGTGCGGGTGGTGTCACCATCGGTAATTGTTTTCGGGGGCGGCCTAATTGGGGCGGCTGGTCGATTCCGGAGCCCCATCCGTCGCTCAGCGCGGACACGGGCCGGGCACGCTGGCACTCTGCCAGCTGGGCTCTTAGAGCAGCCGTTCACCTCTGGCCGTCCGTCTAGCATCCCCTCCTCCTCCCCTCCTCTCCTCCTCTTTCTCTCTGTCTATCCATCTCTCTTTGTCTATCACGTTCTGTGTCTTTTTGCATTTATTTGTCCCTTTCTCCTCTTTCTTTTTCTCGTTGTCCATCAATCTGTCTGATAGATACTGACAATTTCTCTTTTCATTTACCTTCATGTTTTGCCTGACAGGTGTATTCAGAAGGACTTGCAACGCCTTGCTAACAACAGCTGGCTTTGTGTCTGTTTGCCTGGTGGCTCCTAGATCCTCTCCTGCTGAGAATTGTAATAGCACTGTTTTTTGAATATGTTTGTTTTTCATCCAACATGCAGAATGATAAATACATGTTTGAGTTACATAGTATTTTACTTAATTGCATGTGTTGTTTGTGTGTGTGTATGTGTGTGTGTGTGTGTGTGTGTGTGTGTGTGTGTGTGTGTGTGTGTGTGTGTGTGTGTGTGTGTGTGTGTGTGTGTGTGTACGTGGCCTACAATGCTGTTGAATAGACCAGTGGAAGGCGATGCTGTCTACTGTACTCACCTAGTCAGAGATGAGGGCATCAGACCTGGACCCTCTCTAAGGTGGGAACTGCATGACTGAGCAGAGCTTCAGAGATAGACACACAGAGAAAGGAGAGGAGAGGAGAGGGGGGGGAGGGGGGAGGAGAGGAGAGGTGAGGGGGGGAGAAAAGGAGAGGAGAGGGGGGGAGGGGGGATGAGAGGGGGGGGAGGGAAGGGGAGGAGAGGAGAGGAGAGGGGGACTAGGAGGAGAGGAGAGAGGGACAAGGAGAAGAAAGAGCAAGATGAACATATGGTGAAAGAGGGGGACATGGGGCCTCGCACATGAAGGACTGCATTGGAAGGGTCGGGGGATGGAGGGAGTTCCAATCACCGAAACACTCCTTCTCTCTCTTCCTCCTCCTCCTCCTCCTCCTCGTGCTCCCTCTTCCTCCTTTCCTGTCCTGCTCCTGGCTGCCCGTTGGCTGCGGGCCGTCGTGCTGGCGAGTGGGCGCCGCCAACCACCGCAGGCAGGCAGGGTGGGGAGGCAGGCAGGCCCGCCGGCAGGCTGGCCCAAAACATCGCGGCCTGACATTTTTATCATCCGTCAGGAAGCGGCCGCCGATAAATCTGCCCTCCCCACAGCCCTTGGCAGCCTCCCGCTATCTTGTCACATTCCAGACACACGGGGTCGTGGGGCTGAGCCAAACCGCACCGAGCAAGCAGGGCTTGTGTATGAGTGTGTGTGTGTGTGTGTGTGTGTGTGTGTGTGTGTGTGTGTGTGTGTGTGTGTGTGTGTGTGTGTGTGTGTGTGTGTGTGTCTGGGAAGGGGAGGGGGGTTAAGGGGGAGCAGGGCCAGGTAATCCATTACCGTCTGGGGGCACGTCTCCATGTGTGCGGTTTTAATATCAGAACTCCAGGAAAAAGAGGGGAGAAGAGAGAGAAAAATGGAGGGGGTGAAGAGAGAGAGAGGAAGGGAAAGAGAGAGAGAGAGAGAAATGAATGGAGGAAATGGGGACTTATGAGCTGCCCACACGTGTTCAGCGCCACACCTGACTTTATGCAGAATGACAGGGTTTGCAGCTTGGGGAGTTCACTCCATCTTTCCCTTTCCTGCCTCCTAGTTGGATCTCCTCTAGTCCTCACCTCTCTCTCTCTCTCCCTCTCTCTCTCTCTCTCTCCCTCTCTCTCTCTCTCTGCTGTCCTTCTTGGTGTGCTGTCCTGTGTGGGAGTGTGCGCTGCGTTGCATGTGTCCTCTAGTTGTGGCGTGGGGCTGGAGGGCGTTCAGGAGCAGGGCCACAGATGGGTCTCTTCTCCGCACTCCGGCTGACCCATTTACACCGACGGCAAGGTGACATGCAGCCCACGCTGCCGCAGAGGTGCTGCCGGTGCTGGACCTGCTCCTCTGTGTGTGTGTGTGTGTGTGTGTGTGTGTGTGTGTGTGTGTGTTTGTGTGTCTCTCTCTCTCTGTGTATCTGTGTGTGTGTGTCTCTGTGAGTGCGTGAGTGCGTGCGTGCGTGCGTGCGTGTGTGTGTGTGAGGTGACTAGCAGATGGTCGCAGTAAGTTTTGAACAACCTCTGACCTCGAGCTTGCTTTTCCTTGGGGATTTTCTCCTCAAAGGAAAAGACCAACACAAGGAACAGACCAACACACATACACACACACACACACACACACACACACACACACACACACACACACACACACACAAACACACACACACACACACACACACACACACACACACACACACACACACACACACACAATCATGAGATACAGTCTCTGCACCAGCACCATTTATTGTAGAAAGTAATAAATTAGATAAGTCTGAACAGTTTAGTTCATATGTTTACACTGTCCAGGGAAATATGTGGATTTTTTTTCTAGAATGACAGATATTTGATACATCACTTCCATTTATCACTGGACAGGAGACAATCTGTCTCAATGTCCGTGTCTCTTTCTGAATGGCTGTGGAGTGATTAATCCTTGATACCTTTACTTTTCTTGAGACTATACAAGGCTACGTATAGTGTGCGTGTGTGTGTGTGTGTGTGTGTGTTTGTCTGTTTTGAGTATGTGTGTTTTATTGGAGTACATGCATGTGTGTCTGTGTCTGAGTAAGTGCTATGTGCACTGGCGCTTTGTGGCTTCATCCTCTCCCTTACGCTCCCCCTCCTCCTCTCCTGTCCTCTTCTCTGTGACAGTCTGGCGCCCACACCCTGGGCTCAGGGGCTAGTGACCAGTCTGCACCGGGAGGACACTGACCTTTCCTGACAGAGGCCATTTATGGATCCCTTCCCAAATGTCAGTGTGAATGCCAAGGGTTGACCTCGCCAAAGGCCAATGGGAAGACTTAAGGGAGAAAAGGGGAGGCTTATGCCGCTAAGTAAAGATAATTACTGTACAGTTAGTCACTCCGAGGTGCGTTTTACAGGTAAAACACAGTCCATGGCATTTTCAGAACTCCCGTGTGTTCACACTGTCACATGCACAGGTGGCAGATGGCGGCATACGCACATGGAGTGGTAGACTGGGCCGATATGCCCTGTCTGTTTTAGTATATGGAATGAGGTGACATTTGACATTGTTCATTCAGTGGCAATGAATCCAAATGAGAAAATTATGGTGTTATTGGTTTTCAATACAAACCACGTTTCTCTGTGCTCGAAAAGCTTTTGTTATGCTTTTATTGTAATCTTCAGTGTTGACCGAAAGGGTAGAGGGGGAAGCACTGTTACTCAATGCTTCAGGAACTTTTGGGATTAAATGTTGACTGTGCTGGCTATGGGACTGACCTGTGTGCAGTGGTATCAGTTTTCACCAAGTCAACTATGAGAGAGGTCGGACTCAGCAGTGAGGACCGAAAAATGACAGCCATCAGTGAGCCAAGTCACCGTCACCTGAAAGAAGAATGTGAGATTAACCGATCGAAAGCAGAACAGTGAAACGATCACTCTGACTCTGTGTCTCTCCTCTCTCTCACTCTCTCTTTGTCTCTTTCTTTCTTTCTCTCTCCTTCCTTCCTCCCTCCATTTCTCTCTCTCTCTGTCTCTCTCTCTCCCTCTCTCTTTCGCCTTTTCTCCAACTCATGCAGCGGACAGACAAGGTTACGCTGGCACGGTGAGTTTGTCATAGACTCACCGAGCTGTCTTCTCCCCTGCCCACTTCACTTACTCACCGATTCTTTTAGCGGCGGGCGGAGAGCGGCAGAAGAAAAAGAGAGGAAAGTCCTGAGTAAGCGTTGCCTGCTGGGAAAGCTGGCCTGCTCCATCAATCCTCCGCCAAGGCTTTGGCTCCGCTGCCTCGTTAGCTAATTGAATGAATGAAAAATGGCCGAGCTGATATTTTGGACGGGATCTTCTTTTTTTAGGCTGTCTGGTGGTGTTTTTGTTGTTGATGTTTTTTTTTTTTTATTTCTTTTTTAATGTTGAGTTGGTCGGTCATCACAGGGCTGTGATAATATCATTAAGATTCCTTTTGTTGTGGGGAGGGGGGAGGGGGGAGGGGGAGGGAGGGGTTTTTTGTGAGACCAAACTGTGTGCCAGGCTCTGGCTTGCGAGTAGGCTGGGATGTTTCTAGGGAGGTGTGTAACAAATACACGTACACAAACAGAAACACACACACACACACACAC
>NW_027468620.1:22797679-22900179 GCF_046254945.1 Alosa pseudoharengus | reverse complement strand
TGTGTGTGTGTGTGTTTTGGACTTGGGGGATGGGACACAGAGACCGAGAATGAGATGGAGAGTTCAGGGGGAGAGGAGAGCAGGCAGGCAGGCAGGCAGGCAGGCAGGCTGGTGGTACGGGTGCTGCTGTGCCCTTGTCTGCCTGAGACCCACTCTCTCTCTCTCTCTCCAGGAGGAAGCGGGGTCAGGAGCCAGCGACTGGAGAGCAGCTAATAGAAGATTTATGACTCACTGAATATGCAGATCCGCTGCCTGTGATTGACCAGGATCCCCACACTGCCCTTGGGTACAGCTTTGCATTTAGACAGAGGCAGAATGAGATGTGTGTGTGGCAGGTGGGGGGGGGGGGGGTTGCAGGAAAGGGAGACAGAGAGAGACATAGAGAAAGAGATAGAGAGAGAGAGAGGAGGGAAAGAGAAAGAAGTAGTGGAAGAAGGATGTAGAGGAAAAGGCAAGATGGTAAGGGGTGTGTGGCGAGACCTGGGGAGCACAATGGAGAGAGGAAAACGCACTGGGCAAATTAGGCACCCTGTTCTTTTGAATAGTCCGACAAGATTGCACGGATTGCATGGAAAATGGCTATTAGTCATTTTCTCCCGGGATGAAATCCTCCATTTCCCCCCCCCTCCCTCCCCCTCTCCTTTTCTTCCCTTCCCCTCTTTTCCTCTCTCCTTTCCTCATTTCAGGCAATTTGAAATCCATTTGCCCAGACGTGGCGTCTGCTCAAACAGCAGATGTGTTTTATTTTTATTTGAAATATACATACGGGCATAATGAGGCCTGAGCTAGCAGCGAGAGGCTGCGGATCATATAGTACTGGCAGTTGTTTGGCGCCTGATGAATGTGTAGGTAAGGACCGGAGCGAGGTGCCTCCACTTACGCTCTTTGAGGGAAAAAGAAGAGATAGTGAAATTACAGAGCCGTGCCTCTTTTTACGCTTCTGGCATGAATAGTCATGCTGACAAATTGAATTGGGGAGCATCAGAAAGGTCTCCCTTCTCCTTTTAATCTCTTAAGTCATTTTAGCCCTTTCTAAAAGAGAGAAAGAGAGAGACAGAGAGAGAGAGAGAGAGAGAGAGCGAGAGAGAGAGAGAGAGAGAGAGAGAGAGAAGAAGAAGAAAAAGTTGTATAGCAAAGCGATTGCTATGCCCTATTGCTATAAACCTCGCTCCTGCCTTGACAGCTTCTTTATGCCTGGGTTACCTGTCCCCACCTGGGTTTTTTTTAAGGTGCATGCTTCTGAGTATGTGTGTAAATGTGTGTGTGTGTGTGTGTGTGTGTGTGTGAGAGTGTGTGTTTGTGTGTGTGTGTGTGTGTGTGTGTGTGTGTGTGTGTGTTTGTGTGTTTGTGTGTGTGTGTGTGTGTGTGTGTGTATGTGTGTGTGGTGTGTCTTTGCATGTGTAAGAGATAGAGAGAAAGAAAGAGAGTGCATTTCTTTGTGTCACATTCACTCGCCTTGCAAATCATTTGCATTCATTCTGCCACAAGAGAGAGAGAGACAGTGAGAGAAAGAGAGAGAGAAAGAGTAAAGAAAGAAAGAAAGAAAGAGAGCGTGAAGTGGTGAATCTCCTTGAGCTCTCTCTGTGTCTTTCAGGCCCGTTGCTTCGAGTCTTAATTCCTGCACTGGGAGCCCTTAGGAGTGAAGGCCCGGTGATTTGGTGTGACAATTATACTGATGCAGATGCAGATTACCACTGTCTGCGGGTAGGCTTAGGAAGAGCAGCTCCCTCTTCTGTGCCTCCGCCTTGGTTGATGGACTGTGGGTAATGGCAGTGGGTGGAGGAGAAAAGAGGGTGAGTAGAGAACGAGGAAATGGCGGAGTGAGGAGAGTGGAGGCGAAGGCCCTAACAATGCTGCCATGATGATGGACAGTGCTAATGTCGTAATTGTGTGTAAAGTGTTTCAGACGGGCGTTAAAATTCATCAGCACTTTATAGACTCCTGTCTGGAGGGTATGTTTATATGTGTCTGCCACGCAATGCATTTCCATCTGTTTTTTTTTTATGTGTGTGTGTGTGTGTATATGTGTGTGTGTGTGTGTGTGTGTGTGTTTGTGTGTGTGTGTGTGTGTGTTTGTGTGTGTGCATGTATGTTTATCTCCACACATGGATATAAACACGCATGGCATTTTAGTGCCATCTGGTGGTCTGGATTGGAAACTCAGCAACCACAAAGGGTTTTTTTTAGGGCGCTGCCTTCAGTGCCACACTGGCTTCAGCACATATGAGGTTCAGAGAACAAACAGTCCATCACTTAGGTGGATGTTTTTAAAGGTGTTGCTTTGCATGGCGGGCAGTCTATATTTACAAGACATGTCACCCTAAGGGACATCTCAGCTCTGCTTTTAATGGGCCTGCATTCATTATAAAGCGCTGTGACCTTGTACCTGGCTTGCCCCTTTGCCTTGCAATCTTATTTACCACATTGTGTCTACGTACCCCCAACCATGCACACCCCCATCCCGCACATACACAACACACACAAACACACACAAACACACACACACACACACACACACACACACACACACACACACACACACACACACACACAGTCTTGCACTACCCTCACATACTGCTGTCACCCACCTCCACGTCAGCCCTCTGCCACTCTGGAGATGTTTATAAAACTGTCCAAGTCCACTCCTGGTCCCTCCTGATGGACTCGATATGAACTCGGCCAGACGTTTATCTCATCCAGCAGCTAGCACACCTCAGAGTCTCCTGAGCAGTAAAAGTCTGCCGGGGGAAAGTTTATGTGGACGTCCTAAGTGTATTGCTAAGCATCTTTTAGAGACTAAATTAGCATGTTTCTGTAGCAAGCTACACAATGGCAAGGTGAGGCAGCATGTCAGCATATGTGTGTATTTGTATGTGTGTATGTGAGCATGTCATTTCGTGCATTTGCAGCAAAAGGATACGATGTGATGTTGTGCTTGAGTCTCAAGTCTTGTTGTGCTCGAGTCTCATTCTTGCATGTAAAAATGTCAACGAGAAAGTGATCATATAGAGATGTTTCATTTTTTTGTGTGCCCAAGGTATTTTGCATCTTTATTTTTACTTTCAGTAGATTAGAGATGTGAACCAGGCAGACTAAATACAGGAAATGCAGAATGAAATGAATGTCCCTGTGAAAGTGCATTGTCCCAAAGAAATCATTATAATGCCTCCGATACAAGTTTTTGTGAAAAGTGCAAGTCAGCTACCTCTTGTGTAAAACTGCAAATTTGCATTTGCATGTTATATAAGTATATTCATCATTTGGCTAATTACCAGTATAGACATTCGACATCAGATCATCAGATAGCTAGACTAAGATCAATGGACAGTGCCTAACATAGGGTTGTGTCCATTCATAATGCAAAAACATTGTAAAAGTAAAGTAGTTGTTTCTCTATTTCACTGTTAGAGGGAAAATGCTTATATGGGAGATTTTGAGAGAAAATAAATATTTATTTTCTTACAAAACTTGGCAAACACGTACACATTCTAACTTCACCTTTAAAATGCTTTGTTTGTAGACATATAGATACTAGTGTCTGTAGACAATCGATGCACACTTGAGATTTTGTAATCAACATTCATTGTCAGTGAGGTTGCTGAACAAAACACAAAATAATTCAAACAGAGCACTGGTGTTTGGGTTTTCTATGGCCTCCACAGCTGAAGTCCAAACTCTTCTGAAGAGCAGTGGTGCATTTGCAGGGTAATTATCTGATCATTCTCTCTGCCAGAAGCATACTGTAACAGTTGTAAAAAAGTTATTTGCTGCTGTAATCTGCATTTCCATTAAAGGAGAATTCAGGTGATTTTTTGCATAGATCTCTGTTTCTCGAGGTCACCGAGTACTGTCAGTACAACAAAAAGCTGCCAGGCAGCTACAATGCTACACTCTGGGGGCATGAACATGGGGACACATACACATGCCCCCAGAGTGTAGCACTGTACTGTAGCTGCCTGGCAGATCTAGCTGTTGGCTGCAGCAACTCGAGCTAGGTAGAACCGATTGTTTTCATTTTATTTCATACCAACAGTACTCTATGACCTCAAGAAGCAGAAATCCGGGATTCTCCTTTAAGTTGGCATATCAGAGCATGTGAGAATGTCCTGAGTCACTTTCCCTCATCAGTACATTCTGTTATGCCATCCTCACTGGAGTCAAAATTGATATTTTTTTCTGGATTGCATTTTGTGTGTTTCTTTGTTTAGATTATGTTAGCATTGGAGCTCAGCCTGGTTGCTGCCAGCAACCTCTTAATTGGCTGATGACTTCTCCATCAGCTTCCTGGAGGGAATTACAAAGAGAGGACAACATGTAAAACATTGGCTGGGCTGATTTAGTTGCTCAAGCAGGCATTTTGCATGTATTTATCCAAGCTATTCATTTTTCCTGTCCCACAAGGCAAACTCAGGCTACCTGACATTTAATATAGAGTGTTATATGCATTATGTGTATTGATGGTATGGTGTACTGTAATGTCTCTCTCTCTCTCTCTCTCTCTCTCTCTCTCTCTCTCTCTCTCTCTCCCTCTCTCTCTGTGTGTGTGTGTGTGTGTGTGTGTGTGTGTGTGTGTGTGTGTGTGTGTGCGTGCGTGTGTGTGCGCTCATGATGGCTTTATTCAGGCTCTCCTAACACCTTTTGCGCTCCTGTAAGCCACTGAGCTGCCTAGCTGCCTGCTCGAACCTCTGTGGGAGTGTGGCTTGTGTGTGTGAGGGCAGCTTTGATAGTGTGTCAGAGCAAATTAGCTTCCGCCAGGATTCGCCTTGGCTCACAAAGGCTCTTCCTCACCCGGCCTCACCCTGCATATGTGCAAAAGATTATAATTAATAAGCCGGGCCGTCAATCACACTTTAATAATAATAATTCTGCATTTAGGGGGCAGAGTGAGGTTATTGGCATCTGCGGCTTTGATGTGGAATATGGGAGGGGTAATAAGAGTCAGGGAGGTAGACAGGGATGGGGGCGGGGGGAGGGGGGTAAGGGGAGACCAATTCTCATTTTCCATCACCAGTGGGACACGCCTGGCTGCTGAGGCTTTCACCCACACACACACACACACACACACACACACACACACCCACCCACACACACACACACACACACACACACACACACACACACACACACACACACACACACACAGAGGAAGAAAGATATACAGAGTTAGAGAGAATGGGAGAAAGAGAGAGGGAGAGGAATTGTTGCCAAGTTGTCACATTGCACTTTTCTGCACTTCTATTTAGACGCAAACTGCATTTCGTTGTCTTTGTACTTGTACTCTGCACAATGACAATAAACTTGAATCTAGTCTAATCTAAAACATATCTTTAGGCTTGGATTCAGGAAAAAAAAAAACAGTTATCGATTTTGGATAGGACATTAAAAAAAGGAAATAAGCAAATTGTCTGAATGAATATTTTGGTCCCTTCCTTTACCACTCCAAAAGTAATCAAGGGATGCAACAGACATCCACTTTAGTACAGTTTAGTAGTTTCCTATTATGGATATGCATTGCATATTAACTTTTATTCTTTAAAAAGTGGATTGTAGATCATACTCAGTAAGAGGTAGATCCTAGAGTGTATTGTAACTGTCGTTCAGTCCTCCCTCCTCTCTCTCTCTCTCTCTCTCTCTCTCTCTCTCTCTCTCTCTCTCTCCTATTTTAGGTGACCATATTGCCATGGACCTGTTCCACTTTTCCTTATTACCCAGACACATCCGCTAATTGCAATCAAAATAACAAAACAACATATGTCAACACCCCAGAGACAGTGGCCGCCGCCTCCCGCTGTCAGTCAGATGAAGAGTGATGGTTGACAAATGAGCGCTTGATTGGTTACATAAATTACTTTCTGTAGATGGAGCATCTCACCAGGCGCTGCTTTCATAAGCCTGTCATTAAACAGCTTCAGAGAAGGGTGGATAGATAGAGGGAGGGACAGAGAGAAGGAGAGAGAAGAAGAGAAGGGAGAAATGGAAATGGGGGGTGAGGGGATAGAAAACATCAGATAGAGAAGAGAAAAAGACAAAACTATGAGACTGCATTGATACATAGATTTTTGAAGCGTCCAGCAGAGGGCAGTGGACCTGAATATCTGTCCTGCTTATGCATCTCCATGCTATTTTGTATTATAAACCCGTACACAACAATATATATAGCCATGACGGTTTACTGGATGACTTTTTAGGCCTAATGCCCTATACATGTCTTACCTTAAAAGTTACTCAATGTGGGCACTTTCTATGAATATGCTATGGTGCTTTCCGTGAAGAATAGAAAATAAGTTCAGATATTGTGGCTAGAGTTCAGTGAATATTCAAAAACTTGGGTGTTCATGATCATGTAAACAATATTCAAACCAATTGTATTGCCCTCCCCCCTCTCTGTAATAGATATTACCAGTAGACAAGTCTCTTGCATGATGCTCAGGAATGGACAACTAACCATTTCTGACCTGAATGGCAAATCAAGAAATATTGACTAATCTTACTATCTAGTATAATATAGTGTTATAGTTGAATGATTGATAGCAATTGCAGATTGACCCACTTTCACCAAAAACTTTGGTTAATCTTTTGATCAACTGTCATACAATGATCATCTGGTATCAAGGATTTTTATTTGTCACATGCATAGATATACATTTGTAAAATATGTAGTGCAATGGCATTTAGCTACTTATCTTTCCTGTGCATAGGTGCCTATTTATATATAAGTATATATACTCTTTTGATCCCGTAAGGGAAATTTGGTCTCTGCATTTAACCCAATCCGTGAATTAGTGAAACACACAGTGAGGTGAAGAACACACTGATCCCGGCGCAGTGAGCTGCCTGCAACAACAGCGGCACTCGGGGAGCAGTGAGGGGTTAGGTGCCTTGCTCAAGGGCACTTCAGCCGTGCCTACTGGTCGGGGTTCGAACCGGCAACCCGCCGTTACAAGTCCGAAGCACTAACCAGTAGGCCACTGCTGCACTTCAATCTATAAGGATACAGAAAAATATTTAAAAGAATTTAACAAATTAGATTGAGAGAGAAGAGGGTAAAAGAGCAGTGTTTGTAAGTGCAGTATGGCAAGTCCATTTAATGTAGTTTGAAGAGTGTTATGTGTGTTCAGAATGGCTTGAGGAAAGAAGCTCCTCCTCAGTCTTTCTGTTTTAGCCCTGGGAGAACAGAGGCATCTATGTTTTAAACCGTCCATTGTCAGGGTGTGAAATGTCTTTTAAAATATTCTGGGCCCTTGTTCGTAGTCTTTTGGTATATACAACCCAAATTCTGAAAATGTTGTGACGCTTTGTAAAATGTAAATGAAAAAGAATGCTATGATTTACAAATCATGCCAACCCTATATTTAATTAAGGATAGTTTAAAGACAACATATCAACTGTTGAAGCAGAGAAATTTCACTCCTCTACCAAGAGTACAGGTAGATGGCTTTCAAAACGGATGATAGATAGATAGATAGATACTTTATTGATCCCCAGGGGAAATTCAAGGTCTCAGCAGCATACATACAACACAAACACATTCTTTAACAGCAGAAAGACTAATGAAAGTATATAATATAAAAACACAACTAAGCAGTAAGGACAGTAGAAGATAAAGAATATGCTAAATATACTAAAATACAAATTATACTAACACTTAATACAATATGTAAAAATATACTAAAATACAATTACAAAAATACAAATTATACTAACACTTAATCTAAATCAATTCTAAAAACAGTATCCACATAGTGGTGATTAATAAATCAGAGGCACTTGCAATGACTGAGGCAGGGACTGAGCCTGTGATTCTCTGTGCATAGTAAGGTATGATAAGGTGCTCTAAGGTGCTCTGTGTGAATGAGTGTCATGGTGGTAGTGCAATGGTGATAGTGGTCATGGTGATCAAATGAGTAAGTCAACAGTGCAACAATGCAGAAATAAAATAAAGTAAAGTCTATATATCTATATATTTAACTATTTAAGAAAATGTATAAGTGTGGCCACAGTTCTGCTGTGGCATGGAGGGGGGGGGGGGTTATGCATATGTGCTAATGTGCTAATATAGCACGCAAACAGTGAGTCATAAAGACAGTGGTACAAGTGGCTAGTGGACAGACAGTACCAAACATGGAGGGGGTGAAGAGGCAGAAAGACTATGCAGAGAAGTCTATCTCTCCTCTTCCCTTAAGTGAGGCATTGAACAGTTCAATGGCCCTGGGGACAAATTACTTTCTCAGTCTGTCAGTTGTGCAAGGCAGTGAGCGAAGTCTCCAGCTGATCAGGCTCTTCTGCTTAACAATAGTGCTGTGGAGTGGGTGACACTCATTGTCCAAGATGTTGATCAGTTTGTTCAGGGTCCTTTTGTCAGATAGTGAAGTGATGCACTCCAGTTCAGCTCCCACTACAGAGCCAGCTTTCCTTACCAGCCTGTCAATTCGCCCCACATCCTTCTTCCTTGAGCTTCCTCCCCAGCATACTACTGCATACAAGAGGACGCTGGCAACAACAGACTGGTAGAACATCCTAAGGAGCTTACTGCACACATTGAAGGACCGCAGCCTCCTCAGGAAGTACAGCCTGCTCTGCCCTTTCTTGCAGAGTGCATCAGTGTTGGCTGACCAGTCCAGTTTATTGTCCAGGTGGAGACCCAGATACTTGTAGGTGCTAACCACCTCCACATTGACCCCATCAATGTGGACTGGTAGCAGAGTGGGCTTAGACCTGCGGAAATCCACCACCATCTCCTTGGTCTTTGAAGTGTTGAGTTGAAGATGATTGAGTTTGCACCATTGCACAAAGTCCTCCACCAGGCTCCTGTACTCCTCCTCCTGCCCATTCCTGATACACCCCACAATTGCAGTATCATCAGAAAACGTCTGCATGTGGCATGACTCGGTGAGAAGTCAGATGTGTACAGGGTGAACAGGACTGGAGAGAGCACAGTTCCTTGTGGCGCTCCGGTGCTGCAGATCACAGTGTCAGAGAGACAGTTCTTGATGACACTTTAAATTTCCTCACTTTGAATTTCCTGTCATAGGAACAGTCTTTGCCTTCAGAGTGTGCTGGATGTTATTGGTCCATGTGAGGTCCTCAGTGATGTGCACACCGAGGCTGCCCACTGATTTAATGGGGTGTAACTGCTCTGCGGTCTATTAATAGTCCACCACCATTTCCTTTGTTTTGCTTTGTTTTGTGCTATATCCTCTATCTGATTCAGGTAGGCCTATTCATTGTAGTTGTTGGCCCACCACCACTGTGTCATCTGCAAATGTGATGATGGAGTTGTGACTGCTGCTGACTCATTAGTGTAGATGTGATCTATCGTCTTTTGGACCTACTGCTGACTTCAAGGCAGCGCTGCCTGGAAGACGCTAGGGTTACACATTATGGCACATTATATCCCTGCCCAACTGGCATTTTCTTGATAGGTGGTGGAAAAGTTGAAGAAATAAATTAGAAGACTTGTTTAAATCCAGCAGATCAATGCATCTTTGGCTAAGGGAACTTCGGAATTGTTAAGGAAACCCAAAGCATTGAATTCTGTAAAACGGACCTCTGCAATTCCCAGAAGACTCCAGGTGCATTCAGTACAGTATTTATTATATTTCTTGGAATATCTCTTGGAATGTCAGCAGTAGCCTCTTTTGCTCACAACGGTTTTCATATATCTTTTGCACAATAATGTGGGTGATATACTGTATCTGCTGATATATACAGTATATACATTATATGTGTGTGTGAGTGTGTGTTTGTGAGTGTGTGTGTTACTGTGTTACGGTGTTATGTTAGAGTTAAATACATAACATTGAAATATCTGATTGTGGCCTTAATTATGGAATACTACAAATGTTTATATACAATCTCACTAAGTAGCATTAATTGAGGCTGGACACAGTATCTCATACTGTATATACAAACCTTTCGAATATAAAATCAAATTTTGGTGTCTCTTTTCTCCATAATATACTTTTGAATGTGCCACCATCTGAGGGCTCAGGTGTTGCCATGAATCTTTTTGCATAAACAGCAATGGCACAAGGCCAATAGTGTTAGATGTGTGAGTATCTAATGTTAATGATTAACATTAGACTAATTGAACCCTTACTACTGTATATATTATACATTCTTTGTTTCTTGCATACATGTTGCATACTAATCAGGCAAAGGCTTTATACAATGTTTCAATTTAGCTGGAGTATCCCAAGTGCCCCTGGTGTCCACTTATCTTGATCCACTCTCCCACAATGATCATCTGGTATCATTAGCCATAATATTTCCACTAACCCATGTTGCCATACAAACAAAATACATTGAATATCCATTGAATAAAAACTATGTAAAAATATGTGTGGGTTGTGGACAACTGAAATTCTTACAACATAGCTAGATAAACAAGCTAATGGCTAGAGGCTTGTCTTAAAAAATACTAGGGCTGATGAAAAGCTAACTAACTAGCTTACTAAATGATGCATCTGGCTAATCAACTGTATTTGTGCCACAGCTGTGCCAGACTGGTCATCTGCTCCAACTCCAGTCCCTGATTCAGCTCCAGTCCAGGTTCCTGCTCCAGCTCCACATTCAGATCCTGTCCAATGATCCAAGCCAGAGTTTTATCCCTGTCTCATGTTTAGTTAACTTATCCCTGTTTGGGATATACATAAAGAATAATGTATAGAACGCCAGTCGTTATCGGGAAATAGGTCCCGACAGGGAGAACCGGACTCCGATGCGCAGCGGAGGGGTCTTGTTCCGCCCTGAAGGGACCTATTTCCTATGGGGGGCACAGAGTGGTACAGGCCACCCCCAGAATTTAGTTGGATACCCCAAGTGCCACCCCACCAATGAAGTGATTATTGGGCATGTCAGAATAAAAAGTAGAATTGTTTTCCTAGCCACAACAAGTGTTTCACATTGATTTGATGTTGGCAAAATTATTACGTTCTATCCACGTTCATCTAGCCTATATGGTGGAAAACTTAATTTTAATTGGCTACTGCTTTAGTACTTTCTTTCTTGTTGCATTGCATCTTCCAAGTTATATGCTTTCGATGTTCTACAAAAACAAACAAAAATGTTTGCTACTTCATCATGTTAAATTGCTTATTTTCAATTCTTCTTCACATAAAATAAACAGTTTGTTTATTAATAACACATCATTTAGTAGTGAATCTATGGCTTAATATGTATTTTAATTTTATTTGTATGTGCCACCCCTCTGCCCCAGCCCAGCCCCCAATCAAAATGTTTCTAGAATCGCCACGGGCCATGATGGTGTTTCAAGAATGCAATAATTTTGTTTTATTTGTTTAAAAACATGTCTTTAGTGGCCTGTCTGTTGAGTAAAGAATATATATATATATATATATAAACTCACAATACGTCAGCCATGATAGTTTAGTGAATATTCTGCTTCGGATCTTGTACATTGAAAGTATGTTGTGTTGCGTTCTCTCACAGGACTGGATGTTTTCAATGCTGGATTTGGCCAGGAGAGGGTGGTAGTGTAGTGTAGCAAATCCATGCACAAGGCCTGCACTGCATTCCTGAGCAGTGTGCTCTTTAAGTGCTTTTCCACCTACTTCTTCACCCAAAAAGACATTCTCTGTATATCTGACACAGGCTGGTTGCCGGGCACTCTCCGTGGTCCTGAAACTGCATTGTCATTAAAGCCCACTCAAACTACCATCACTGCCTAAACTTTTGGCACTCATCTCATTTCAACGGCTTGAGACACAGAGGAAGCAAAACATATTATGACTCTTGCAGACTTCACACTCTGGTGGGCCAGCAATAGTGTTTTTGGGAGCCCTTTCCATCAGGATTTGCCACCGTAAGTGACAGCACCATGTAGGTCAGCATTTAGGATAGATAAGAGAAAGAGAGAAGAAGAACAGAAAGGCTCAGGTAAGACAGAGTGCATGGGGGAATTTGCAGAGTCAAGTAATTGCATATTTTTTTGCAAATAAAAAATATGATGACCTTGCAAGACAAAATATTTGCCTCATTTATCTGAAATGTAATTAAGTTAAACCTAATGACCCTCACCCACAGTTGGAACTAATGCTATCAGAGTGGCTCTCCACTGGGCAGGCATCAAACTAGAGAACACACCAATGATATCATGTTCTGTGTGTGTAAGAGCATACATTAGCTCCACTCACACTTACTTTCTCATACTATTAAAAAATCATGGTAAAATGGGGTTCCCGTGTTGCAAATGAGTTATTCTCTGTTCTGCCAACCAAAGAAGCTTGTTTGTCTCTGCATTACTATTGCTATACCTTTTCACTTTTGTGCATTGCATAGTTAACATTTTCCATGGATTGCAAAATATTCCTAGGACTGACCATTTAAAGTAGCATGATGTAGGAATTCCCCAATTTTCAACGTACTGGGTAATCATTTAGCGCTAAGGGGTTACCCAATTAAAATCCGACAAAAATGGTAATGCTGTTACCCTCGACAAAGTTACACAGTGCATCAGGCATTTTGAGTGAGTATAAGCAATGTCAGTTTAATGTCAGTCTCCTTACTGTAAGTCAATGTGACATCAAAATGAGTTTGAAGTCATTATTTGACAGTAAAATAACTATATTTTGTTTTTTTAAAACACTTTGCAAATTACTCCATAGTTTCAAGAACAGTTTTGTCAAATTATTTATGCACTACATTTGTCTGCTTTCCAGTATGATCAAAGAAGTGGCCAATTTCAATATGGGTATTGTGTTTTATGTCTTGATTAATCCCAGTGTCTCTGTGCCGAGTGTCTGTGATGTAGGTTTATTACCCAGTCCTCTGTCTTGATAAGATCAGGCCGCTGTCAGCAACGGCTTTATTGCACTTTAATAAATATTGACTGGCAGGAAGTAATGAAAGGCTGAGCAGAGACAAGGAGAAGAGAGAAGACAGACTAGAAGTTATCAATCCTTGACTAGGACAGAAACAGAAGCGCTTGCCTGATTTCTAAACAGGCAGTTACAGGGATGGGTGGAGTCCTTTATCATTTCAATGGCTCTAGTTCTGCATCAGCGGATGTACTGTATATGTCATGCAGAGAGGGGAGTATAAACCTATTGACAATCATCAAGTCATTTGTGAGTTGAATTGTTACCATGGTTTTTATAGCATGACCCACTTATTACCATAATATAATCCACTTATTACCATAATATTATCCACTTATTACTCTCACTGTAAAGTACAGTGCTAACAACCCATCCACTCAATCATCTAATTTTGGGGATAACATGGGCCTCAACCCGCTGTGTCTGAGCTGTGTACTAACTAATACTCAACCAAAACAACAACCCGCTGTGTCTGAGCTGTGTACTAACTAATAAGCAGCTGTAGTTGCATGAGGCTGGTGTGTGTGAGACGTGGCCTGAGGCAGGCCGGCGTGAGTGAGTGGGTGAGAGAGGGGAAGTGTAGAACTGTGTGCAGCCAGCGCGGGTGTTTTGACAGTCCTGTCACATCGTGCCACGGTGAGAGGGTTGGAGAATCACACTGCAGACATGGCTTCAGCTCCCAATTTACTCACAGGCCTCCCCCTCTCTCCTGCTCTCTACATCCCTCTTTCTCTCTCTATCTCTATGTCCCTCTATCTCTTTCTCTCTACCTCCCTCTTTCTGTCTCTCTGTCTCACTCTCGCTCTCTCTTACTCTCTCTCTGTCTCTCTCCCATTCTCTTGCTGTGTGTCTTTCACGTCTCTTCACTCTTTTTACCATTTTTGCTCTCATTCCTTCCCTCACATGGTTCCCTCTCCTAAGGTCAATAAAGCGATAGCTTGTCAGGAACGAGAACATTGTCTCCCGTGAGGCACAGTGCTGCATTTGCAATGGAGAAAGTTGCATAAGCAAGGAAATACTGAGTGCTCTAGGTGCACAATGTCAACAGAAAAAGACAGCTACAGTTTAGAATGTTTTTGATGGATATATATCATATCATTTATATTCATCATCCGCTTTGAAATGCAATGTCTTCTGACTGTAAATGACGTGTTGGAGACTGGCCTGTGTTCTCTCACACATTCCTTGACTGTGCTGCGAATGACACCTCTGTCACCAGCAACCTCAGTGTCATGGAGTTCATTCTGTGGCCACGGTCGCTTTCAGCATTCACTTAGAATGCTCACATTTGCCGCACCACCTCTGTGAAAGTGTTCTTTGTTGAATAAAACTTTATGTTTAGACTTTCTACTGTGCCGAGTGCCATGGTTTGCAGGGAGGCAATTGGACGTGTTTAAGTCCGACCTTGTTTCCAGTTCTGTGGTGACAGGCTGCTTCCTCTCTCTCTCTCTCTCTTCATAGCTCTCATGTCGCTCCATGTTTTTAGACCCTTTCATCTGATTTCTTTTCTTCTTCAGATCAAATTCCCTTTTCTCTAACTTCATAGACTCTATTTCTCTCTCTCTCTCTCTTTCTCTCTTTCTGTCTATCTCCCTCGCCCTTCCCTTGTTCATTTCTCTCCTTCTAGCTTCATAGACCCTCTGCTCTTTCTCTTCTTCTCTCTCTTCAACTTCACAAACCCTCTCTCTGTCGCTCTCTTCCTCCAACTTCATGAACACTCTCCCCCTCCTCTTCATCTGTCTCTCCAACAAAGTTAACTCTTTCTTACACACATTTACTCTCTCGGCCAAAACAACTCCACTCCACCTCCCTCACTCCCTCCCTCTAACTTCGTAGACACTGCACTCCTCCTCTTCCTCTGTCTCTCCAATGAAGAACACTCTGTCACTCTCACACACACACACACACACACACACACACACACACACACACACACACTTGCCATTTAATCCATTTAAACCCCCTCTCCCTCTAACTTCATAGAAACTGCGCTCTTCCTCTGTCTCTCAAACGAAGCACTGTCACTCTCTCTCTCTCTCTCTTTATCGCTCTCTCTCACACACACACACACACACACACACACACACACACACACACACACACACACATTTTCTCTCCCCCAACTCCCCTTTCTTTCTAACTTCATAAACGTGGCGCTCCTCCTCCTCGTCTGTCTCTCTAACTTCATAGACTCTCCTCCGATGGGACACCTGAGCATCTCCCCCAGCACCACTCGGTCTGCTCAGCAGCTTACTCTGTCTGCCCTGGAGAAGAACCTCTCTCCTTTTCCCTCCTCTCTCCTCTCCTCTCCTCTCTTCCCCTGTCCTCTCCTCTCATCTCCTATTCTCTCATCTCTTCTCCACTCCTCTTCTGTCTTCTGCACTCCTCCCTTCCTATCTTCTGTACTGCTTGTGCCTGCTGGGAGCCCCTCTGTGCGGTGAAAGTGATCAGATTACGGGTTCTCTCTCTGTCTCTCTGTCTCTCTCTCTCTCTCTCTCTCTGTCTCTCTCTCTCTCTCTCCATACTCCCAAAGTGCTGTCCTGGTAATTGCTAACTTTATAAAGCTCTTCCGGTCTACCCATCATTTATGGTTTTGAGTGTTTCCCACTGAGGAGCCTGAAGTTTTAGTGGCTGACCCATTTTCGCCAGCCGCTCTTGGGTCTGTGATATCTCGATTTGTGTGTTGGGCCCCTGGGGCTGAGTCTGTAATACTCTTTCACTTGTAGCTTCCTGTGCTGGTGCATTATGGGTAGCCAGGATGTACATATCTCTGTACTTCAGATAATTCCATGGGAAGTGTTTTGATGGCTGACACTGGATACTGTGTGTATCTCTCCTCGTGTGTGTGTCTATGTGTGTGTGGGTGTGTGTATTTCTCTCTCTCTAAAGTATGTCTGTGCATGTTATTGCTGATGTGCCAATAAGAAAAGAGTGATTGTAGAATTATAGTAGAATTATAGTACTTGGGACAACATTGTTAGAGAAGACAATTCCTGTCTGTGGACTGCTCATGTCTATCTTTGTGTGAGAGAATGCTTGTGAGTGTGTGAGTCTGCGTGTGTGTGTATGAGAAAGAGAGTGTGTGTGTGTGTGAGAGAGTGTGTTTGTAAATGCTGTGGCAGGGATAATTGGTCTGTTGTAGGAAAAGGGCACATTGATGGACGGCAATTTAACAAGACACAGACTGAACAAGATAGGATTTCACAGCGCGCTGAAAATCCATAGTGCGAAGCGAACAGAACAGAACAGAGCGGAGCGGAGCTTTAGCTCCGGGGCGGCAGGCCTCGTCACGCCCGGCCGGCCGACACTGGGCACCGTGCCCATCTCCTCCATTATGGCCGACGTGGCAGTCTGCCCATTCACTCGCTCACTTGCCGCCCTGCCCCACTAAGAACAGGGGAGAGGAAGAGGAGAGAGTCTACCGTAAGCGCTCAGAGAGACCTAGATATGCAAAGTGGGCTATAGTGTGTGTGTGTGTGTGTGTGTGTGAACTGCAGGACGTTACTGAGTTTAATGGGAATTTGATTGTTGGGGATATTGACTGAAATTTCAGTTCATCAGTCAGTTTTTGAAGTTAATGTGCACGGCTGCTAATGCTGCATGTGGGTGTCGCCATGCTTCAGTAGAGACTTCCCAGTCATTAGCACTGTCTGCTGGAGACAGACAGAAAGGGGGGGGGGCAGGAGACAGAGAGAGAGAGAGAGAGAGAGAGAGAGAGAGAGAGAGAGAGAGAGAGAGAGAAACAGAGAGAGAGAGGGATAAAGAGAGAGAGAGAGATGGAGAGAGCGAGAGAAGGATGTAAACAAATTGTTGAAAATGAATAAGCGGAAGACAAAGTCTGGAATGTTGCAGACAGTCAGGGAGGAACCTCATCACTGTCAGAATCATTAATGTCATTTACACAGGATGTGACAGGGTGCATCTCCCAACTGATGGATCAAACTCACCCATGCTAGGTGATCAGAGCTGAGAGATAGTAGCTCAGTACCAACATGTTTATGCTGAATATGAAGTATTATGAAGTACAGTAATAGGCCTGCATGTTGCTCCTTGATAATAAAGAGAAGTAATAATACAAAATATGTGGTGCAGTTATATCCCTTATGTCTTCTTCTTTTTAACAAACTATAGTTGTGTTTGAATAAGTCACTGCAGGCAGGTCAGGTGCTTATTGTACTAGTCCGTGTTGCCAGTAGATGGCAGCAGCACTTTCCGTTCCACATGCCCCTCATCATGGGGATGACACACAGCCGTTACGAACATGACGTCATCTGAATCGTGCCATGGCCTTCCAAGCATGTGTGAAAACCAGAGAAGGAGGAAATTCTCCATTTGCCGCTAGAATTATGCTAATATTGGGATGGTGGGCCAACCGTGCGATGCGGACAAAATGAGAGGAAAGTATTTCTTTCAGACATTTGGCTTGGTTTCTGAAACGTGATGTGTTCGTCATGTGCTGCAAATATGTGATTTTACTTGATACTGTGATGTCTTCAACTGTAACCGGCAGCACTTTATTAAAAGGGGTTTGCATAACATGGACCTGACACCATCATAACCATAAAATAACATGACACCTGCAAAGAATATTAAGGAGCATTCATGAATGTTGAAATTAATGAATGAATGAATGAATGAATGAATGAATGAATGAATGAATGAATGAAACGTGTCATTATTTGTTTATGTTATTTTTATGTCATTACTTTAAATGTATTTATTATGACAACTTGACATTAAAGGAGAAATCTGGTGAGTTTTTACATAGATCTCTATTTCTCAAGGTCATTGAGTACTGTCCTGAAAAAAAACAATCAGTTTTACCTAGCTCAACTTGCTACAGCCAGCAGCTGATGCAGCCAGACAGCTACAATGCTACACTCTGTGGGCATGTAAATGGGACTTAATGGACATGCCCCCAGAGTGTAGCACATAGCTACCTGGCTGCATCAGCTGCTGGCTGTAGCAAGTCTGGGTTTTTTGGGGGGGGGTTTTGGTCCCAAGAGATCGGTGACCTTGAGAAGTGGAGATCTATGTGAAAACTCCTGGCTCATCGTGAGCACTGGACACATATGGTGCAGAACGTCAAACCCACAAACACCCCCCACCCCAACACACACACACACACACAGTTTAAATAAACAGCAAACCTTACCAAATTTAAAGTGATAACACATCCCTCTGTAAATTTAAGCTAGCCGTTCTCAAGTAATCCGGATTTGAATTTAAATGTGATTTCCAATTTTTGCCTGACATTCTAATTGAATCAAACCCCCTTTCCATATCAATGATTCAAAAGTTGGTCCCTGTATGAACTAGGTCAGAAATGCAGAGGAGTATAGGCTACAATCTTCATCAATTGGTCCAAAGAAGACTACAGTGAACCAAAACTATGAAAATAGCTGAGGCCCCAAAGGGTTACAGTAATGCCAAGTTGTCATGACAAAGCGGTCGCCAGGTTATGACATCTTGCATGACATCCCAAACAATGTCAACTTGACATTTAATAATGAAAACAGTCATGAACATTCATAAATGCTCCTCAATAATTATGACAGGTGTCATGTCATGGTACAGTAATGACAGTGTCATGCCAGTCTTATACACAGCCCTTCAAATAAAGTGTCACCCTATGATCAGTTCTTCAACTTTTGGATGTTCCCTGAGTTATACGATTTCCAATTATGGAGCACAAAAACTTCAGTTCAGTATAAACTGCTTAGTACTTTGTATTACATAAAACTATAACATGCGCTGTGACATAAGACTGAAACAGGAGAGGGAGCGGGGGAGGGGAAGGGATGGAGAGCGAGCTAGTGAGGGCGAGATGGAGCTAGAGGCCAAAATGAAACATTGTGTAAACTTGTTTTTAGGTCAGCGTCAGCCACTACAACTCTCTCCAGCCTGGTCCTGCAAATCCACCTGACTGAGCGGCCATTTGTGAGCTGGACTCAGGGGCAGAGAGCAGGATGGATGGAGAGCAGGGGAGATTGAGAGAGGGAGAGAGAGAGACAGGGACAGAGAATTCATTCCAGGAAAGTCATTGATGAGTTAGTGGCCCCCCTAGTGGATTTTGGACCGTCCAGTAACAACTTCAAAGACATAAACAATGACTCATAACCAGAGGGAAGGATGACTAGAGAGGAAGGACATATCAGACACGTTATTCATCTCCTTATCCATCCATCCAACCATTCATTCATTCATTCATTCATTCATTCATTCATTCACAATTCATTTCTCTACAGTAATTATTCTGTTCTCCGTGCAACACCCTTCACTCTGGTCCATCATCCGCCCACCCCTCCATGACTCAGTGTGTGTACGGCCCCGCGTGGCGCCTCATCTGCGGGGACAGTGATAGATGGGGCAGCCTCGGAGGAGGCAGGACGCCGGAAGAGAAGTTCATTCCAGTTAGGGCCAGGGGCTTTGAAGCCTGCCCAAGGTTAACCCGCAGCCAGAGGCATGTCACGTCTCCTCATGACAGGACTCTGCCTCTGACGAGGCCATTCTTCACATTTCGTGTGTGTGTGTGTGTGTGTGTGTGTGTGTGTGTGTGTGTGTGTGTGTGTGTGTGTGTGTGCGTGTTTTACTGTCAACGGCATCTTGAGAGATGGTTGTGGACGATGGTGAATGTGACACTGTGAAAATGTCTTTCAGAATGTCTATGTGTGTGTGTGTGTGTGTGTGTGTGTGTGCGCGCGTGCGTGTGTGTGTGCACCCGTGTGTGTCCTGATTCAAAACGCTGCTTGTGGAGTGGTAATCGTTAGCAGCATGTTGAAGTGATTTCTTGTAACCTCATCTAGCCGACGGACAAATCAATTGGGTTTGTCATTGGTCTTCGTTCCCTCCACTTGTCTCAGAGGACATGAGTGATTTTGTGTATATATGTGTCTATGTCAGTCTATAAGTTAATGTTTGTGTTATAAAGCGTGTGTGTGTGTTTGTATTAGAGAGAGAGAGAGAAAGAGAGAGAGAGAGAGAGAGCGAGAGAGAGAGAGAGATTGGGAGTTGTGTGTGCATTTGTGTGTGTGTGTGTGTGTGTGTGAATGTGTGTGTGTGTGTGTGCCTTCTCATGTGTGTCTAGAGTAAACAGTGCTTTGAGAGGTTGAGCTAATCTTTGCTCTCCCTCCTTCACGCTTCTCTAAGCCCTTTGTCCTGTAACTCTTGGGCTACGACCCTACCCTCTCCATGGAGACTACTCAATAGAAACCTCTGTGTCTGTGTGTGTGTGTGTGTTTGTCCTTTCTGTAATATTTATTCCGAATTATAGACACAAATAAAGAAGTATAATGTAGAGGGAGGAATAAGATGGACAAAGAGAGAACTATGTAGCATGAGCAGCTACTGTACCTGTTCCTGACAAGTTATATAGTCTAATGGTGAATGCCCCTGATTGGCTGGAATTGTTATACGTGTGACACATAAGGATGTAAAATGTAGTGTATTGTTGAACGTGAAGTAAATAAGCGGGCTGTCGCCTTGTTCATGAATAGTGTGTTTGTCTCTGATATCTTCCACCACGCCATTAACGCTACAAACTAAGTGAGATAATACAAAGTAAATGTGTGGGGTGATGCACATATCACCTGCTGACCAACATACTGTATTTCTATTTCATTGAAACGTCATGTAAATGTGGTATTGCTCACAACAAAATGTCTGTACTTCTGTAATTGCTATGTCGGTCATTACAACAGGCGTAACATCCCCACATCCACTAAGAAGACACCGCCGAACTCTCTCTCTCACACACACACACACACACACACACACACACACACACACACACACACACACACACACACACACACACAAAGTTAACTTTAGTTGATCCAAACTTCAGTGTACTGTCCCACTCTAAATCTGAGCCTCTGGAAATCTTCAATAATCATTGGCAACATCCAGCCAGTCGAGTCCCAGTCCTGCTCTGTGGACACAGGCAGAACTCCTGCGTAATTAAAGCTTGCTGATTAATAGCATATCTGTCTGTTTTATAGCTCTCAGCAGGATTAATGAGCGCCGACTTCATCATGAAAACATCACGTTGTTCTCTGTGGCGATGTGGCAGTGCAGACGATTAAAATCACATTGTGGGGATGTGACATTTGTTTATGTTTTTTTTTTTCCCATTGGAGCGCAGATCTAGAGCAACAGTCAACTCTGTCAACATGGGAATCGTTATCTTCGATTCATCTTAATTATATGTGTGCCTTTGTTTGTGTGTGTGTGTGTGTGTGTGTGTGTGTGTGTGTGTGTGTAAGAGAGAGAGAGAGAGAGAGACTACTCATATGAATGCGTGTAGCCCTGTCTAAATAACAGCAATGTACAAGTACATGTTCAAGAAAGACCACCAAGAAAATGTGCACATGTGTATGTAAAGATATTTAAATAGTCTTTTACACTGTAAGATGCAGACCTTATGTGAGCCTTGTTTTTTCAAAAATTGTGCCTGACGTGTGCTCGTCAGGTCTGGTGTGGAATTGTTCAATTTCATTTCATTGGTCTAAGAAAACAAGAAAATTAATCTTAATTTGCATCAATAACAATTGCCTTTCTGCTGGTGATGGGGTGGGATATGTGTAGGCAACCGCCATCTTGGCGTTACAAACAGTCCACGTACATTTATATGATATGTTTATATCTTTGTGCCTTGTCTCCACTTCTATAAAGTCTTTGGCAACGTTGATCTTTCCCTGATGCAAAGAGCTCACTCTCTTTGAAACAGTGGACAATCTGGTCCTCAGACAATGGGCACCCCTTTTTATAGCTGAAAAACTACAGGGCTACCATTTCAAAAGCTGGTGTTATTTAGTTTTTGGCATAACAAATAAACAGAACATCTGTAAGCATCTCACCAATTGTTATTTTGTGTTACACTAACTGAAACTTTAATTTCCCCTATGTTTACTTTACTGAAAAGGTCTTGTACTAAAGGGATATTGTACAAAAGAGGATGTGTTAAATCAGATATCAGATAAACCATCTACAGATGCAGGATCAACACACTGTGTTAAAGGACCTTGAGTACTCAGGTTTGCTCCCATTTCTCCCATGTGTGAGTGTGTGTGTGTGTGTGTGTGTGTGTGTGTGTGTGTGTGTGTGTGTGTGTCAGAGAGAGAGAGAGAGAGCAGGCATCCTGAATGACTGAGTGCAGCTGGAGCTGACCTTTTCGGCTCTCTCTCCTGTCTCTGTGATGTGCATCAGAGGAGCACCATGGGGTCTGCTTCGACATGACTGACTCACCAGGAGGGCAACAGCACACACACACACACACACACAGACACACACACACACACACACACACACACACACACATACACATACACACATACCCAGTCCTATTTCATTTATCTACTTGAGTGACATGATAAATGTCACAGGAACATGTTTTTGATTATGTAATAGACAACGTTGTTAAGTTGAGCTCAGAAGGCATTGAGACGGTAGCAAGTGATATCTTGATTTGTGTTTACACATCATCATGTTTGTTAAGGATGGAGAGGCTGGCTCCCACAGCTTTGCACTGACATATCGTTGGTGGAGAGCTCGATGGTGTTTTATGCCCCCAACTTTGTCTTCCAGGCAGCGCTGCCACCGCTGACATAAAGGCACCTAATCCTAAACCTAACCCCAACCCTAACCCTAACCTTAACCATACGCGGAGTTAGTGGGGGGGCAGGGGGAGCACGGTGACAACGGGTAATTGCATTGTTTCAAAAATTAGTGAAATACGTCTGGCATGACCAGATATTAAATAACACAAAACAACAATATAAGGAACAGGCTGCGGTTGATGATGGGAGCAGCCAGGTTTTCTTCTCTTGCGATCCTAGACATCGAAAGCGACATTACGGCCAACCTGACGAGGCATGCAGGACGCAAAAAACGAAAATTACTGTTGCACTAGTATGGACATCTTGCCGTGCCAACGTTGACATAACGGTTGCCTAAATGCCATGTATATAAATGTCCTGTCAGCTTACTAATTGATTTTGCGTTGTGTGTAGATTTGGACTTTTTATTCCACTTTGTTTAAACAGCAAAGTGATCACCTGTTTGGAACTGGCTGGAGAATGTGACGCGCGTAGGCCTGTCTAGATGACCCTTTTTGTCCATCTAGCCTACTGATGGCGGTGGATGACTTTTTTTTCGTGTAATTGGATTACAGCAAAATATGAATATTTATTTCTTAACATGTCTTAACGTAATGGCGTGATTGCGCTTCGTTTCTGCGTTTGGAGAGGCATCAGACTGTAGGTGAACACTTCCTTTGATTCTTGGAGTTCTCGCTATGATTTAAGTCTGTCCTGCACTCAATAGCCTACAGTTTGGAGTTTACTTACTTTGCCTTTGTAGAATCGAATTTGAGTTTTCAATGACTCGTTCTCCTTAAGCTAAGCATACAAACATACATTGTTATTTAAATCTCCACTCTGCTAGGTGGCTCGCATGCCAGCAGCACTCAGGCGTCGGAGGTTTACCAACGTTCCACAAGCACAGCTACTGTAAGCTAGCTGGCATCCGTTACACTAGGCTATATAGTTCGTTTTTAATAGCAAACAGAAATGTCAAGATGACAACAGGTCATTACATTCTTTAATTGACAAAATATGATTGTACAAAATATTCAATCAGTGTGGCGCAAATGAGGCTAGAGGCGGTGGATTAATTTATCAAAAGTGTGCAGAAACCAGACTCTATGAGCTAAGCTAGGCGACACCCCTGTTTCAAGACAACCGTGCTGCATTAGATTTCATAAGGACGAATTGTTAAATTGTTACAATGTAATTATATATATCTTTGTTTGTTTTCTTCATATGTGCTCATGCTTTTTTTTTGTCTGCCCCCCCTTGCTTGAAACTCCGCCTATGACCTTAACCCATGCCTAACCCTAGTGCCTTCCAGGCAGCGCTGCCTTGAAGACATTGGGGGCATAAAACACCAAAAAACGGGTGGAGATCAGAGACAAGCTTTCTTCTACAGTGCGTCCTACTTGTTGTGGAACTAGAAATGTGATATGACATATAGGGCCCTATCATGACATTCTAAAGTGCATCGTCACTCGTCAAAAGTCTATTCAAATTTAGTAGGATGTCCAGTTCACATTGGGAGGGGATTCGTTCTCAAAAGTGGAGCGCATGGCGTAACAAGGTGTTCCTAGGTCTTTTAATCAGTCATATGGGTGTGTTTGGGGCGTAACATCATTTTAAACCAATGAGAATGACATCTGTCATTCCCTTTAACGGCGCGATATGTCAAATAAATGCATCGGTATTTTAGCATTCAACGGCGCATTTGAAGGAGGCTGCTTGCGAGACCGTATGGAATAGTCATTCTTAAACCATGCTTTACTAAAACCTAGCATAGCCTTCACGCATTTGCACTCGTCTATTATTTGAACTCATTGGCAAAGTGAAACTAACTTCACCAAGGAGTCAGTCAACGACAAGACAGTTATATGCAGTTACTTTCACTATTGACTGACAATGGGTTACCATCGAAAACGTAGGCTGGAAAAAGCAACACTTACCCTAATGTTGCTCAAATGACTGAATAAAACAACATTTATCCTGCAGAGGAGTTGCTTATATCTCGTGACAGTGCGTCTTCAGCTGTGCTCAATACGTGTCTCTCGCCTCTCCCCTAATCACTTTTAACCGTCATTACCAATTTGCAAATGATGGTGAATAACTACTCATCATGAGATGTACAGTATTTCGTGATATCTTTATTCTAATTATGTTTACCATTGTAATCGTGCAATTTGTAATGCTTTGCATGGAGGTGCGCTGGTGTGCGTTCATGAATGATAGAAGGATGGTGCGTGCACCTGCCAATATGACTGTTGACATGCGCTCTTAAAATAGCATATGAACAACTCGCCATTGACTTCTGACCAGGTTTAGGTGGTGTATGATAGCGATTTTTAGACAATGCGCCAGGTCCCTCCCTAGGTTGTTAATTGCCACACCCCTCGGCGCAATGCTTAAAAAATAAAGGTGCAAAATAACGAATTCAACTTCGCGCCGGTGAATAACGAACTTTACGCCATGCGCTGGTGACCCAAAATACAGCCCTTAGACTCATTTGCGCAAAGATTTTTTCACCACATTCCGCATGCAATAGACATCGATACAGCATGTGTATCACAGGTGACTTAAGGCCTATTCACACCAAGAACGATAACGATAACTATAACCATAACGATAAAAGCGTTCACACTGAACAACGATAAACAAAGTCTCTCCTTGTGTTAATGAATGTGACGGTTCTGATTGGCTATTAGCTTTTTATCGTTCTGAAAATCGTTCTGAAAGTGATCCCCAACAGATATCGTTCTTCATGTAGTTATCGTTATAGTTTATGTGTGAACGTCATCATGTTGCAGAAATATGGCACTGTTATTCCAGTGTGCCATTACCATTACTCTACTGATAGAACCATTGTAGCATATGATGTCTTAAAGGAAAACCCATGTGATTTTTCAAATATATCTGATTTTTCATGTATATCCCTGAAGTGTTACACTGTAGCTGCCTGGCTGCTCTGGCTGTTGGCTGCAACAACTTGAGCTAGGTAGCACCGCTTTATTTCATTTTGTTTTCGTACCGACAATACTCGATGACCTCGAGAAACAGAGATCTGTGTGAAAAATCGCCAGAGTTGTCCTTTAAGTATTCTAATGAACAGAAACTCCTATATTATGCCTGTTCTGAGGCCCAGAGCAGACGGTCTTTCAGAGGTTGGCTGAGCTTCTTGTCTGATCCAGTGCACTGCAGCGGTCCCCTGCAGTCGTGTCTCGCAAGGAAAGCAGAGGTGTCCCACTGGGGCTGGGTGTCAGCTTCCCAAAGCTCATGTTGTTCTTTAAGAGTCACCCAAGCTGCTAAAGTCAACATGTTTGCTCTCTGCGACAGGTGTAGAAATATACTTGAGATGAAACAATCCCCCTAAAGAGTGCTGCTGGATTTGAATGCTGCTCTCCCCATTTGAATCACATAATTACCATAATACTCATAAGAGTATCAGCTACCATAAGAGATTCGTAATAAAAGTTGTTATGAAAGCCCACAGACAGAAATTTAACACTGTTTCTCTTCCTTCTGGGTTCATATGGCCTTGGTATCCTTTCTTTCTTTATCTCTCTTTCTCTCACACACTCTCTCTCTCTCCTTCTCTTCTCTCTAATTGTCTGTGTAAGAGTATATTTGCCAAGCCTACACCAGAATCCTTTGCATTGATCAGTTTGCTCACGCATGCTAAAATCTCTTTGGAATTCAGAGTAGCCATTAACCATTCCCCTGACCACTTTTTCCGTCCCTAAACCCCATGAGCAGTAAAAAGTCACATTTCAAATCAATTATATTACATGTGGGGTTTATTTGTACCCAATTAGTTTCATTACAGTTGCTGTGGGCAACCGAGGCAAAGGCACAATCAGGCTTTAGGAAATAATTAACCAGGAACCAGAAGCTTGATGCCAAACTCGAGTAAACTTAAAATTGTTAATCTTCTATTTGCTGAGTGTTTGATTTAAAACATCCATTTGCTGTGAAAGCCCAAATAAACGGGGCCAAGAAAGGGCCAGCAGCAGTTGTTCCCATCATGACAATGTTCATTGGCACTGTGTGTCCCTCTTGTGTTCCCATTCACCACCAAATGTCTTTAATGTGTTCACAGTGGAGGCAAATTTCATTAACCTCACATAAAATTTCAAAGAGCAAGAAAACAAGTAATCAAAACTCAAAAAAGAAATCAAAACAACAAAAAAGAAACAGTATATTGGCCAAACCAGGCCTATGTCTGTCGGCCGCAGCAGAGGGGAGGCGGTATCGCTGGCATATGTTTTGCGATGCCCACATCCTCGCCTAGACCAATGCCAACACACTCATGCGCCACTTTGGCAGCGCAGCTTGGCCAGATGACAATGCGGAGGCAGCTGCGTGCTGAATTACAATCAGAGAGCTGAAAATCACGCCGCAAGCCGGTCACCGCCCTCACCTCACAATCACACACACACGTCATTTGTCACTTTACTTGGGAGAACAGAAAAAAAGGGGGGAAAAAACACACACACACACACACACAACACAGACAAACACAGAGGAAGGTTCAGAGAAGCAACACATTGACAAAGAGCTGTTTTGTTTAATGTCGTGTGAGTGTGTGCTTTTGTTATTAGTCTGGCTGTTTGCTGACTCTCTTAGGGTTGTTTGTGTGACTTTGCTGTGTGTGTGAAATGACATCACCCAACGCAGGATAGTGTCACCCTGACCTCGGCGCCAGATTGACTTTTGGCTTTCCTGTGGTCACTGGTGTGGCCACACGCATCTGATGGAGACATATGGCCGCTCAGCGCACAACCAAATGCTCTGATCGCCTCCAGGCCCTGAGCCAGGACACGAGCATGCACAAACTCACATATGCACACACACACACACACACACACACACACACACACACTTGTAGAAACACACATAGACACTTGCATACATACACTTAAGCACAAACACAACAAATATACAAAGTACACACATACTTGTGCATGCACACACGCACGCACACACACACACACACACACACACACACACACACACACATACATACGTACACAAATTCCACACACATGCACACACAGCATCCTTCTTCACCTCCCCATCCTGGCTGATGATGATTGTGGCTACCTGACCTTGTGACCAGCCCCCTGGGAGAGCCCTCTCTCCAATCCGCTGGATTATAATGATTGGACAGCTGAACAGACGGACGGGTCAGCGGAGGGGCCAAAAAGAGCAGGGGTTTGGCCCTTTCCTGTTTGCCAGAGAGCCTGCAAACTGTGGATGGCTTATCTGATTTAGAGGTTTAAAAAAAGGGATTGCCCATGAGTGAGGGAGGGAGGAAGAGAAAGATAGAGAGATAGAGAGAGAGAAAGAGGGAGGTGATTACAAGAGATGCTAACTAATTTTGATCAGGTTATGACAATCATGATCTAGCTGTCTTAAAACATTGTACAATACACATAACACCCTCATGCGTCCTATGATGGGTGGGGGGGGGGGGTCTAAGTCATCTCCAGTAACCTACACAACCTTGATCCCTGATGACAACTGCATTAACATTTTAATTTTCAAGTGCTGGCCCATGCTCAAAAAGGAGGGGAAATATCACCACAAAACACTCTGTTCTTTGTCTTTTTACATACATGTACAATGGGATATGTGCATATCTCCTCTCATACTGTAGCTTTCCCCAAAACTGAACTCCCACCACCCTCCGATAAATGCACATACTGTACTGTAGGAAGAACGCAACTAGTCACTACCCATTGAAATCAACACACAAAATGCAGTTTTAGGGGTGTGTGGTGAGTCTGTACATGACAGTTACTCTACATTTTACAGGTTGGGCAAAATAACACTTTAAAAAGGACACTTAAATGTTTGGAATACCCCTCAGCCTGAATGCCCAGGCATTAGGGTAGGTGCTTAAGTTTGATTATGAAGGTCACCGAGACTGTGCAAATGTCCTAACCTGATTGTGATTGGACCTGAAAAGAAGGCCATTATTTATGACCGCCGCGCAGCGAAGCGGCGGTCATATAGGTTTAGTCAGATTTTTTTTTTTTTTTTTTTTTTTTTTTCTTTTTTTCTTTTTCGCATGCCCAAATTTCTGTCAATGAGTCCCGGGACACTGAAAGACCGGGGTAGACGAAACTTGGTGGGCATGTAACCCCATATGGATAGCATGGAACCATCGTTTTTCGTTTTGATCTGTAGCCCCCCCGCTGGACTGCACCCCCCGAAAGGAGGGTAGGGCAGACACAGTTTTCTGTGAATATATCGAGAACCGTAAGGTTTAGGAGGACCATTTTTTTTTGGTAAGTTGATCTCAAGTGGCCATGTCAACCCATTCCATAACCACTCATTTCATGTATAGCGCCACCTAGTTAAACCTAAAAAAGTAAAAATGAGGTGTTGTAATCGCAGGTATCTGTGACCTAACATAGTCAAAACTGCACGAAATTGGAAGTGTAGGATCATTATGACACCCTCTGAATGCACGCCAAGTTTCGTGGAATTCCGTTCATGGGGGGCCACACAATAAATTAATTTATGTTACTATACACCAACTGGACTGTAGGTGGCCGGAGACAGTTTTCTGTGAATATCTCGAGAACCGTAGGGCCTAGGAGGTCCACCTTTTTTTTGTATGTTGATCTCAAGGGGCCATGTCAACCCATCCCATTACCACTTATTTCATGTATAGCGCCACCTAGTTAAAAATTAAAAAGCAAAAATGTTGGTGTTTTCATCACAATATCTCTGGCTGACATGGTCAAAACTGCACGAAATTGAAAGTGTAGGATCATTATGACACCCTCCGAATGCATGCCAAGTTTTGTGTACTTTCGTTCATGGGGGGCCTTACAATAAAATAATTTATGTGTACATTTAGTGACGTACACCAACAAGGATTCCCGGGACACTGAAAGACCGGGGTACACAAAACTTGGTGGGCATGTACCCCCACATGGATAGCATGGAACCGTCATTTTTCGTTTTGATCTGTAGCCCCCCCGCTGGACTGGACCCCCCGAAAGGAGGGTAGGCCAGACACAGTTCTCTGTGAATATCTTGAGAACTGTAGGGCCTAGGATGACCATTTTTTTTCCGTATATTTGCCTCCAGGGGTCATGTTAACCCATTTCATGTGCACACATGTGCACAAACAGATACACACGCACACACACACATTCACAGTAATCATACGTATGACATATACTCACACAGTAGACATATGTACGCTTCCATGCACAGGCACATACGCAGGCACACACACAAGCACGCACACACACACACACACACACTCACACACACACACACCCACACACATAACATAAACATAACACAAACAATCAAGAATTTCTCAGAATTATGAACAGGCAAGATGGAGGTGGGGTTGTATAAAATGAATTTTACATGTGAAATCTATGAACTAATCATGTTTTGGGACTTGTTGTCTAGCAGATACCAGTGAGAATTGAGTGTGGATAATGCAATTTAGTGAGACAGTTAGAATCATATAGGCCTTTCAGCGTGATTTATTTTTGTGGAAAAAATGTGCTGGACTGGGCGGCGGTCATATTTTGTACCGCTCTGCGGTACATCTAGTTACTTTGGGAGTAATTGCGATGTGATTTATGAACCACAGGGAAAACATAATCTGACAAATAATGACAAGATGAACTGTCTGTGTAATTGAAAGGATCTCTCTTCCTGTCTCTCTTTATCTCTCTCAATCTATTCAGAACTTTCCAATGCTGCTTCTGAGCAATCTGTATTTTATAATCATATCTTTACTCTGTTAAATGTTTCCTAATCAGTCAAACCTTGTCAGTTGGTTAAGACAGCTATCCTTCACTTCGCTCCAGGTCATTATGGCAACATGTATTGATGCAATGTTTAAGTAATTCCTCTAGGAGTTATAGGGAAACATTTGTTTCTGAAATGTAACTTCAACTCTGGCTACATATTGACATACTGTAGGCTAACAACAATTATTCATAAGTTACACCTTAATTCATCCACACATGAATGTATATCCCCTAGAATGTCCATATAAATATTTTCACAATGATGTTAACTAGTTGCCAATGTTACACTGACAATGTAAAGTTGGCGTGGAACGTTCCCTAAAGGTTCACTGAATAAAACAGAGGACGTCCTCTACAGAGTTTCCGCTAGAAAAAAATGGTGCCGGTCAAAGTGACCGGCAGAGGTTTCGTTTTCCGGACATTTTGATGATATGCCGGTCAAATATCCTATTATCCCTTCTTAATTAGTCAAATTGAGGAAAACTGGAGACAGGCTATGTAGCTTAAAGAATTACATAATCTGTATAGAATGCAACATGTCCGCATCGTTCGTTGTTTTAAAAAGGCTACATTGTTTGTTACTGCTACCCACGTTATCTCAGTGGTGACTGTTTAACTTGCACAGATGTGCACAAGAATGAGCGCTCACACCACTACCCCCTAATGCAGGGGTGGGCAACTAATTTCCCCAAGGGGCCACATGACAAACTGGGACTGTTGAGGAGGGCCGGACTCAAAATACCGAACTCAAGTCTGAACTCAATTCTGTTCAATTCTATTCTGTTCTTGTATAACATTAAGTAAATCATATGGTTTTGTTTACTAGTCGTAAGAACAGATGAAAATGTGAGGGAGACAAAGGAAAAACAGCAATATTTAATCTATGTCCAGTATTTAATCCTCATTTTTTTCAGTTTTCAAAGACTGATATAAAAAAGTACTACAATATCTATATAATTAGGCTAGGTCATGAAAATGTGAAAGAGTCAGTACAACCGATAGGCCTGTGCCACCATTTCATCAGCACTCAGCAATATTTCATCATTAAATCATTACCATCATTAAATTAAATGTAGAATTAGACTACGAAAATGTGGAGCAGACAATAGTAGGCTGTCATTAGTTAATCAACATGCACAAAGAAAACTATTTTAAAAAATAAAGGGCTATGTTTTTTGCTTTAACTTTATGCACATAACTGTGATTGGTGAACTCGCTCTGTGTGTTGAGCCGGCTACTTCAAGCAACCTGTGGGTAGTAGCATCATACTAGTTCGCTAACATAAGCTTTGCAAATAAACTCAGACATATTTTGGTTACAATTACGGGTTATCCGATTGTAAACTGTCTATCTGCCAGTAACGTTTTGAAATGAACACTTCGTATCGCCAACGAGCAGCAGTAGGAGTTCGTTCTAACAACCTTTGCGGTGGTGAGCGACGCAGACATAAGAGACACAAAACTTTGAAAGGTTTACGCCGACGTAAAGGCAACTGCATTGTGTCGACGCAGAAGCATAAATTCTATTCACCAGCACATCAGTGAGGGTGTTTACGTCGTATGCATCCACGCACAAATGTATGGGTGTACAAATAGCAGTCGCTTTCAAAATAAAAACAACGATATTGATTTGCATGCATTATCTCTATGCTAGGCTCTTGACTATTGTTCTTTCACGGACCTTACGCGGGCCGGTCAGAGAAAGCCCACGGGCCGGATGTGGCCCGCGGGCCGGATGTTGCCCATGTATGCCCTAATGCTATGCCTCTTTATTTTATAACAATAAATTAAGAAATGTTTCCTATTCTGGGAAATGTTTAGTTTCTTTTTCTTTCGGCCGCGGTTCAATGATACCGTTTAATTGTGCCAGAAATTATCCGCGGACCAGTAATCGCCTCGTCGAGGAGGCCCTAACCATGCAGATCATAGACAGAGAACGCATAAACCTACTGTATGCTTTGGGTAAAGAACACTTTGCATGTCAAATGTACACGGAGAATGACAGTGTCTTGGAGCGGCCGCACCCCCCGCAACTCCACTTCCAATGTCACTGATTCCGACAGATACGCCGGACACTTCTGCTTTTTATCTGGTGGTGGTGGAGTTGACCAGACATCTGAGGCTTCAGACGTTACCAATTCATCATCATCCATCGCGTCTGGCCTCTGAAAAAACGTTTAAGGCTAGTCTGCCTGGGCCTGGCCATGTTTGAACCGCCTCTCATTTGTTCGTTGTTTAACATGGACGTTTTAAGCGTGCGCTTCCTATTTGAAATGCAGCATAGGTTATGCGTGTTGTTTAATAACGTTCAAACGGTAGAGCCTGTTCATTTAAAAACATAGCCAGAGGACGTATAATATAGGTTTAGGCCTACATATTAAGGCTTATTCTCAAATTCAGATTGCGTTAGGGGACGGGATTATTAGCCAATTTCAATCGGACAATTTGACCGGAGAGATTTAATTTTGTCGGACATTTCATTTTTTTTTCGGCCAATGTCCGGTAATTACCGGACAACGGAAACCCTGGTCCTCTAAAGGTTTTGTTTTATGTAGCCTTCAGCGAACGCTCCTGGAATGTAGTCTTACAACTGTTTTGTGCAACCGTCAGCGAACCTTTAGGAAACGTTCCCTCATAGTTATATTAAGGTTATATTTATTTATATTTATATATATATTTATTTATATTTATTTATTATATAATGTATGCAGCGGATATAAGATTTTGACTAAAATTATCGGTAACACTTTATAAAACTACACACAATTCATCATTTATAAAGCCTTTGTTACTTATTAGTTAATGGTTTGTTCATCATTAGTAATTTCTTGTTCATACATAATTTATCATCAGTAAAGCATTTGTTCACACAATTATAAATGGTTTGTTCATAGTAAATAAGCCTATCCAAAAAATATGTAAGTACATGATTTATACTTAATAAGTAATGAAACAACCACTTATAATGAAATCATTTTCTTATTATAAACCAGTTGTAAACTATTACAAAATGCTTTGTTCATCATTTGTAAAGCATTGTTCCTATGTTAATTCTAATAAATAAAGTATGTGTACACACAGTTATAAATGGTTTGTTCATAGTAAATAAGCCTATATCTAAAATATGTTTATGAATTATTCTTAATACTTAATAAATTATGCAATATACACATGCACTAATGATTAGTTAGGGTGAGGATACATATTTTATAAACCACTTCCTAATACTATAATTCATGATTAACTCAGGAGTTACAAGTGGTTAGTTAATGATATTTTGTGAGCTTATCTAAAGTGTGGACTTTCTATGCCTTGCAACACATTTTCAAATGAGTTGTAAAGATTACATTCACATTTATTCATTTAGCAGACAAGCGACGTACACATGTCAATTAAATTGAAGGCCATTGACATAACAGTGAAAGCCAGGAATTGAACCCCCAACTTTTCAGGCTAATGCATGCTATTCCAGCTCCTTATCCACTACACTACCTTGGCCCAGATAGAAACCCCTACAACTATTCAAGAGTTTCTGTTTTCTTCTACTACACACTGTTATTAAACATCTGTAAACTATTTTTAAATGCTGTATTCTTCATTTGTAAAGCATTATTCCTACATTGATTCTCATCTGTAAATCATGTTTACACACAGTTAAAAATGGTTTGTTCATAGTAAACACGCATATCTATATTCTATTTTTGAATTGACTGTTGTAATACCACTGGGCACAGGTAGTGTAGTGGATAGGGAGCCAGGTTAACATGCAGTAACCCATGAAGTTGGGGGTTCAAACCCCGGCGTCCACCAATGTGGCCTTGCCCTTTAATTTCATTGACATGTGTAAGCCGCTTTGGGTGAAAGTGTTGGCTAAATGAATAAATTCAAGTGTAAACTTTATAACTCATTTGTAAATGTGTTGCAAGGCATAAAATGTCCTCACTTTAGATGAGCTCACAAAATATCATTAACTAACCATTTGTTAATGAGTTCTGAGTTAATTATTAATTATAGTATTAAGAAGTGGTTTATAAAATATGTATCCTCACCCTAACTAATCATTAGTGCATGTGTATGTAACAACTGTTAAATAATGGAAATATTACTTAATCAAAAACATTTTATTGCATCATTTATTAAGTATTAACAATAATGTATAAACATATTTAAGATATAGGCTTATTTACTATGAACAAACTATTTATAACTGTGTGAACAAATGCTTTACTGATGACAAATAAGAAATTACTAATGATGAACAAACCATTAACTAATAAGTAACAAAGGCTTAATAAATGATGAATTGTGTGTAGTTATGACCGCCGCTAGCGAAGCTAGCGAAGCGGTCATATAGGGATTGTCAAAGTTTTTTTTTTTTTTTTTTTTTTTTTCCCGTCATCTACTTCCTGAATTTTTGGTCAACGATACCCGGGACACCGAACCACCGGGGCACATGAAATTTGGTGGGTATGTAGCCCCACTAGACTTTTACGGAAAAATTTCGTTTCGTCCCCGGGGTCCACTCCCCCCCCGTGCTGGGCCCCCCGAACCGCAAAAAAAGCAGTTTTTCCTAAATAACTACCTGAACCGTGGCACCGAGGATGAAGAATCTTTTATGGTATGTTGGTCTCAAGGGCCCACATCAATCTGGCCCATAATCACTCATTTGTGATTTGCACCCCCCCGGTAAAAAATGAAAATGCAATATTATTCTGCTTTAATCGTCCCTATCTTCAGTTAAGATGTTCAGAACTGCACCAAATTTTATATGTATGATTGACCTGGCATTCTCTGGGGGTATGCCAAGTTTCGTAGAATTTCATCCATGGGGGGGTCTTTAAAAAAATAGATTATGTGTACATTTAGTGACTGTACACTCATTGGCCTGTAGATGGCGGTGCACACATATACACATGCACACACACACAGGCACCCACATACTATCGGTATTAGAACGGCTGATACATAATTACAAATTCAGTAGGATTAAAAGAAAGCCAAAATAAATATTCATCATCATCATCATCATGGCTGCATTTCCAGTATTGGCGATAAGTAGTCGTTTGTCCACTAGATGGCGCATCGTTGCAGTGAGACGTAATTTTGTTGGAAGTTAAACGTGGGTTGGAATACAATGGCCGCTACAAGGACTATAGTTTACCGCAGAGAACGTCTAATAAGGATAGGATGATGTTCACATGAAATGTAATTCCCATTTCTTCTTGAAGCCGAAATAAATCTGAGGATGTTTATCGGACATGCTTGGTTTTTACTGCAGGTACGTTAATCTTATAATATCAATAAGGACCTAGGCAATGTTACCGTTAGCGTTGGTTGAGTGATGGAGGCCAATTTGATTGATTGCATTTGTAGAAAACTATAAATGCGGTTATACCAAGCAAATTGATAACAGCACTGTAATTGTATCTTTCGACTGTCATTTGTTGCACGTGCTACAAAAATCATTCTGTGCAATGGAAGATTTACCAACGTTACACCGATCTGATACAGTTTTGCCTACATGCGTGAGACTGAGACGCCTGTTTATTTTGTTTGAAGTGCGTGCAGGGTGTGAGAGGGGAATCGATGTGCTTTGATTCCAGCTTGGTAGTTGTAGTCTGTGAAATTAAAAAGCACGTGTGTGTGAAGTATCCAAACAATGACACCTTCATTTCATTATGGCTGCTTTAGCAACACACCATAAGCTACTGTGTAGGCTAGTGGGTCCCATTTAGAGGTGGCTACTTCATTCGCGCTTTCCTTGACTCATGGAGCTGCGTGAATTTTATTACAACTTTTCGCCACGATATGGCAATTTAAGTCCGCTTGATACTGTAAGGCTTAAGCCATTGGTTTCCAAAAGAAAATTTTATTTGTGTCGCCAGCATAGCTTATTGACAATTTATGTTGTAAATAGGCCTACCTTATAGCTTAAGGAAGCTAACAGCTTTCTATTAGGATCTAGTTTGTTAGTTACAGTTTTGTCATAACTCCCTGATGCATTTTTGCATTTAGAATAGCCAGAGCGTGAACAATATCGGGTGCCTATGGACTAGGCTCGCTTGGTGAACCCAGCCTGATCTGCCCGCTATTTATTTTTTGATTTCTTAAAAGATTGAGCTTGGTCTGGTGAAAGCCAGACTAGCCATGGACCTCAGTTACACAATGCAAGGGAACATGAATCAGCCTATATTTGCACGAACAATAACGGACAACAGCTCTTCAACTTTGGCCCGTTAAAATGTGTATGAACAGTCTAGCGACGCATTTCATCAAGGCCCATTTGGACATGTCAGTTATTTGCACCACTAGTAAAACAGCATTTCGTTTCAGACTACTGTTACTTAATTTGTGCATTAACAATAACGTTTCAGACTACTGTTGCTTAATTTGTGCATTGACAATAAAGTATTACATGAACTAAAGATGACTAAAATCTTATGTAGAAGAAGAAACATTCACAAAAAAATCCATCCATCCAAAAATGACCTTTGTTTTTGATAGCTGTTGAAAACGGCTGAGATGTTTTTGTAAATAAATAAATAAATAAACAAATAAATAAATAAATAACATTATGCTGATACCTTTTGCTTTTCCCAAATACAATGTAGCCTACAGGTGTAAGTGACCTTTCATCAATCCAGTTGCAATGGATGAACTGTGATGAACTGCCCTACTTGTGATTGTTTAGAGATTTTAAAGATTTTATAACAATGCTACATCTTCTTTGGCTATTCTACAATCTATTCACCTTTTCAGCACCAGTAGGCTACTTTCTGTGCAGCCGCACACACACACTCAGGCATGCCAAACAAGCATACACAAAAGTTTCAAGAGTGGGGGATGGAGTAAAATATGGAGACAAATTGAAGTGTGCTTTATTTTCGCGGAACGGATGTACAGGACTGAGCGGCGGTCATATTTTGTACCGCTATGCGGTACATCTAGTTATTATAAAGTGTTACCAAATTATCTATCAAAGACATTATAAACATTTCTCTGCTAGAGTTTTGAACATAGTTCAAAGAACGTTCCTCGGAAAATTCCCGGAACCAAAGATTTGCCTATCAAGGAACGTTCCGGCACTGTCAAGAAAACTTTCCTGAATGACCGTGAGGGAACGTCAGCAGTGAACATTCACGCATACTTCAGCGGACATCCGCAGAATGTTTCCCGAACCAAAAATTGTTTGCTGGGTACTTAGCAAGCTAATAAGGCTATGAATGTTAGCTAAGCCTACCAGATAAATTTGTCCACAACATCGAGATATTGGCGGTGATAGCATATAACTGTTCTGTAACATTGAAGAGTTATAGAAACATAATTCTTTGTCACCATTGTGTTCATAAACAAACTAAATCCCATTTGAGTTTAAAATGAATATGTAAAATGTAACTGTTAGCAATTTTCCACATAGACTCTTTGGTGCGCTGCTAACTTGTTTTCCCCCTCTTAGGGGTGGTAACCAGGAAGATGACAAAACACCAAACGTATCTGTAATTAACATCTTAAGAACATCATCCCCATACCATTATCACCTGACCATTTTCAGCAGTCAACTCTCATCATTTTATAAAATGTTAAATGTTTTTTTTTCTTCTTTTCTGGGTTCATCATCTCTGTGGTAGAGACCTTCATGTATGGGAGACGGCACCTGGAGTAGAACCTACTGTGTGTGTGTGTGGGCTATATTTTAGACTAGAAGGGAGGACGATCTGTTCTGGTCAACTTTGGATAGAAGACATATGGCCTAGATGGAAAATAACACAGCCGGTTTTAATATGTCGCCCCCTTATTTCAGTGGGGGACATTAAAAAGGCTCGTTCTTCAGAATGACTCTGAAGCATGACTATAGCACAGTGCCTCCCTAACTGCTCCTCTCTGCCTGACGGTCATTACAGTTTCACTCCATTTAATTTTATTTTGTATTATTCCAAAGTAGCTGCGAGCAAATGTGTTCCAGGAAAAGGTAAATGGGGTGATATAATTTTCATTGAAAATGGTTGACTGCCTCTTATGCAAAAGCTCTGTCCGATTGTCTGAGATAAAAATGGTGCTCTTGAAAAAAGTGCAATTGCACAGCTACAGAAGGAGCTGCCATGCCTTCTGCTACTTCAAAAACCATTAACAGAATATTGATATATTTATGTGCTTTTTCACAGCTTTTTATGATTATGAGGTACTGTCTGTGCTGTGGATGATGTTCAGACATAAAGTACACTTGCTTTCTCTCTCTCCTTGTCACATAGTTTCTTTTTTTTCCCTCTTACTCATGCACAATTTCTCACACAGATAGAAATGCTAATGTGACTCAACCTGTGATGACTACCTGCCATCATATTGAGGTTGACATATAGGCTCATACTGAACAAATCCTCATAGGTGACACAAATTACTTTTTTTGTCAATAGTTATTCCAAGGCCTTGGGTGACTGCCCTCAAAACCTCATATCCCGACCCACACTCCCATGCACAACAGGGTAAATGATACAGTTTCACAGGCAGTCACTCAACTACTCATAGACACACACACACACACATATAAACACACACACACACACACGCACACACACACACACACAGAGTGGTCATTGAGGATAAATGTAGAAGGGTAGACAGGTGGCCACAGGTGGGCCTGTGAGGTCAAACAGACGCGAGAGGGGTCATATTTCATCTGTGGGAGAAAAAAGGAAAGGCCTAATGAAAACATTCTCTCATTTACTCCCTGCCTGTTGTGCTCTGACTCCGACAAATTAAGCAGTGCTGGAGGGCGTCAATGAGTATGTGTGTGAGATGGGGGTTGGGTGGGGTTGTTTGTTTAAGAATGTGTTTGTGTGTGTGTGTGTGGGTATATATATATAGCAGTGGCGGCTGGTGGTTAAAAAAATAACGGAGGAAGGAATGTCTGCTTGATTGGCGTTAGTGGCAAATGTGAGGTTGTGATGGTGTTGGTGGCATATGTGAACAATAGAGTATGTAGGCCGCCTACCCAGACACATTTATAGCAGCAGTATGTACTATGTAGCAGGGTGGGGGTCTGACCTAAGGAGCTAGGCAAGCATGCAGCAGCCAGAAAAGTTGTGGGTTCAATTCTTGGCTTCAACCATTGTGCATTTGAGCAAGGCACTTAACCCCAAATTCGTCCAGGGACAATGGACTTTGTAATATAATTTAAATATATAAGTCACTTTGGATAATAGTGCTAAATTAATAAATGTAAATGTAAATAAATGTAAATTTAGGTCTGGGAAGTCAGGGAAGATATGTAGGTCTAGTTATGAAATACTGTTTTCCAGATGTGAAAAATTACGGAAAGTCTGGAGGTTTTGCTCAGTGTAATATATTGGCAGAAAAGTCTATAATAATAAAAATAGACACTTGTTTTATAAAACCATGTAACTATTTACCATTAAAAATAGACCTTAAATGTGGCTATTTGTAACATGCTATTGTTTTTAAAGCCAAATCGCTATAATTTAAAGACAGGTTGTAATAGCTAAGTGGGAATTTATGAAAGCATAACTTGGATGATTATAACAACGCATAATTATCCAAAAATGTTTTATCACCAAGTGAACTGTCCACGTATGTGACAGGTCAGCAGTAGGCTATGGCTGATTGTTTTCTGTGATAACGTTACCAGTTAGCCATTAGTAGCCTATTTGTCTGACTATGTAGCATTCAGTAGCCTACACTAGCCTTACCGTCTTGTTTTGGAATATGAATTTTTGGAGCTGGTCTTCCTGCTTTGATAAACATTCATCATACATCAGTGTATTCACAGTGTATTTGAATGTATAAAAGATTTGAGATTGTCCTCTGATTCCATTGTACTGTTTATTTCACGAGCAAAAAACAAGCTTTCCGTTCAACATAAGATTCGTAGACTGCAGATAACGTTCTTGAACCGTTGCCGCTAAAAACAGCACCCCCTATCGCAATTGAAAATTACTGTACGGAGGAGCTTCCTCCCTTGGCCATTGAAAACGACGTGATTCACGAGCCGCTGGGGCCCGAGGCGTTTATAATGGACTTCAATGAGGGGCTTGAGGAGGAAGCTCCTCCATACAGTAATTTTCAATAGCGATAGGGGGTGCTGTTGGCATTTTGACCTAGGGGAACGATTTTGTTCATTCAAAGTGTTAAAAATAGTAATATTAACAGTAATTTATCAGATTAGTAATTCACTTTATATATTTTTTATTTTTCTCTGAAATGTTAGGTAGGGTGTTCCTCCCTTTCCTCAATGAAGGAGCCTCCTCTGATATATAGTATAGTAGAGTATACTCTTTTGATCCCGTGAGGGAAATTTGGTCTCTGCATTTATCCCAATCTGTGAATTAGTGAAACACATTCAGCACACAGTGAACACACAGTGAGGTGAAGCACACACTAATCCCGGCACAGTGAGCTGCCTGCAACAACAGCGGCGCTCGGGGAGCAGTGAGGGGTTAGGTGCTTTGCTCAAGGAATGAAACTTCAGCCACTTCCTACTGGTCGGGGCTCGAACCGCCAACCCTCCGGTTACAGGTCCAGAGTGCTAACCAGATGGCCACGGCTGCCCCTTGTGTGTGTGGTTGTGGGTGTCAGGAAAATAACTTGACTGCAGTGTGCCAGAAACAAAAGAACAAATATTTGATGATGTGCCACAGATCAGCCCCTCTACAAACTGACCCAAACTGACAACAGGAACACTGTCATTTGCTCCCACACCGTCAGGATTGCTCTTCGGTGTGTCAGCTGACACACTTCACCAGCCACATGACCAAGTGCATTGTGGGAATGCAAACTGGGAGATTTTCAAAACTGTGGCAGTCTAGATATAACCACAACTCCTGTCTCCTAGGGGAACTGGACAAAAAAAACTAGGAAAAAGAACTTGTGGTCCAGTGCATTCTGGGAAGCTGATGGCCGCTGATGAAGGGACAGCATGTCCCAGTTCCACCAGGGCTCCCGCCGAGTGCAGGGGTCACAGATCAAACGTGACGCTCAGGCACAGGAGGCTATTTTCAGACTCGGCGAAGAAGCGAAAAAAGAGAAAACAAAAACAAAAACAGCAATCGATTGTTTCTTCACCTGAAAATGTCAAGTCAACATGAAGGAGTAACACCTACCTCAGCTGAGAGACCTCATAAACCTACAGGAATAAGACTAACATGTTGAGCTGGAAGCTGTCCATGCTAAAAAATGTTAGCAAGTGGTTGAAGTGTGATGAGAGAGAGAGTGTGTGTAGTGCAGGGCACTTTCAAGAGGACATTTTGTAAACACTGGTAACCCAAGAGCACTCTGGGAAAGGAGGAGGTGGAGGAAGAAGAGGAGGTGAAGGAAGAGATGGGGCTTCCCATATGGAGGGTGATACTCTGTGGTAAGCATGTGAAAACACAGCTTGAGACAGAGGGGGTGGGGGTGTCACGAGGAAGCAGAAATATTTGTGCTGATGATGATAGTTGAAGAGGAGGACGAGGGGGAGGAGTGGGAAATTGTGCTAATTAAAAAATACCCTGAAACTTCACTTCAACACTAATTACACACACTGCCCATCACAAGGTCAAATGCCTAGGGCAGGAGCATGCCCACAATCACACACACACACACACACAAATACAGATACACACACAGACACTTATGCACAGATTTGCATATGCCAGACACTAGAGATAACACAAAGTGCACACATAATTCTGCCTTTGTACGATTTAGTGTAAAAGCTCACAAAACAGACACAAAACAGCAAAGATAATCTCTACAAGCATGCATTCATACAATGTATAGTGCACGCACGCACAAACTCTCTCACACACACACAAACACACACACACACACACACACATACACACACACACACTCACAAGCTCTTTGATGAGTCATTGCATAGAGTATAAATGAAGAGTACAATTATATGATCTGCAACCCCATGCATCATGCATCAGATAGAGGTGAATCAACTGAAAAGGTAAATCAATTAATCTGTGCCAGCAGCATGGTATCTGTGTAAACAGCAGTCTAATGAGATGGTGATTCACTGATGATGTGATTAACATCCTACCACACTGCTGGCATGCTGGCTTCCTAGCGTTTCTTCAAGAGATGCCTTAGTGTGCTTTGTGTGCTTTGTGTGTGTGTGTGTGTGTGTTGATGGTTTACAGTAATGTGCTTAGAGTGAGTCTGTCTGTGTGTTTTATGTGTGTGTTTCTCTGTGCGTGTGTGTGTGTGTGTGTGTGTGTGATCCCGCTCTGCATACGGTCTTTAATTGCTGTCTCATGCTCCCTGCACTCTATCAGGTGTTTTATTTGCAGCAGTGAAATTTTGCTATCACCACGCACAAACTTTAATGCATCTCATGAAAAAAACAACACTCTCTCTCTCTCACACACACACACACGCACACACCAAAAGAACCACCAAAAAACATACAGAACCCTGTTCTAACTCAAACGACCGTTAGGTCCCAGCACCTCGGTTTTGACTAGGTGCCCTGTCACTTTCATTTCCTACTGTCCTCCCTCTGCTGATGAATTTGTGTGCTTTTCTGTCTCAATTCATCAGACTTCACAAACACCATTCATCATGGCAGCCTTGCTGTTTGTTTTTTATTAATGCTTTGCTTCAGCAGAAACTCTCTGGGGATTAGTAGAAAAGCCTGTAAGGTAACACATCGGAGCCCCCTCCCCAGTTTATCTGTGACTTTTGGGCAGCCATACAAAAGCACATCATCACTCACACTCACAGATCACACTTGCGTACCACAAAGCCCTTTCAAGGATGAGCATTCATCTTTCTTGTTCGTCTCACTGGACTCCAGCAGTGGGGATAGTAAGGTCTTTTTTTCTCACCTCACCTGAGTGAGAGGTTATGAAACAGATGAGAAGATGAGAGAGGGACTGAGAGTGAAAGAGGGAGAGAAGGAGGATAGAGAGGTACAGAGAGAAAGCAAGAAAGATCAACAGAGAGAGAGAGAAAGAGATTCGGGGAGAGAGGTAGTTGAACTCAGTTTTGCTCACGTGTGTGTCTAATGTGTGAGCGATCCTCCTCCGTGTCTGGGCTGTTTGTCTGCGGGGTTTTAAAAGGACTGCGGACCTTGGACTGAGAGAGCGGCGCAACCAAGCGGAGAGACATTGACTGGAGAGGAGGGTAATTGTGATAGACGAGGTCATTAGATGGCCGGGGCCAGGCACGCTTTAATGTGGCCAAACGCAAGGCATTGTGGGGACAGGCTCCCAACTCATGCTGCCTGTTCCTTAATGTGTTCTTCTGTTGTTCATCAGATCCGTCAGGCGGGCGTAACAGAGATTGATTAATCACGCCTAGCACTGATTACTGGTCATCCTTTCTTACCTTAAACGACAGACAGCGATAGAGTAGGAACATGTTAGTATGTGTGTGTGTGTGTGTGTGTGTGTTTGTATGTGTGTGTGTGTGCGTGTGTGTGACTGCATTGGAATATTGGTCTCATACTGCACGCTCACCACAGCCTGTACATTTGCCGTATTATGTATTTACTCTCTGTTAAATGGGTTATGCATTGTGCATGTTATCTCAGACATATGTGCTTGCACACAAACACACACGCACACACACACACAAACACACACACACACACACACACACACACACAAGCATGCACACAAGCATGCACACATACATACACACAAGCATGTACACACACACACACACACACACACACACACAATGCTGACAGATAACTATACCAATACGCATAGAACACACACTGTGCTCTGTTTAGCCAACTGTTTGTGTAGAGAGCACAAGGACATTTCACCGCCACGGCCGCTATGACATAACTCGTTACATAAATCGTTTCCCTCTTGCACAAAACAAAAGCCACCGCAACTCCTTCTTTGAGGTGTGACCTTCACTCGTCTCCTCCGCTCGCTCTGCCAAAACTCAAGTGGAGGGAACCTAGTATCCTCCTCCCTGTGGCCACCGCCCTGATTGATTGCTGACATTTTCACTCTCTTCTGATATAATATCGTAATCACAGGCCCCCGACCTGGGAAGCATCATCTTCGCGTCCAATTCCCACTGACCTTTTCCCCCGTCGTCACACATTTTAATTCCGCAGCCGTGCGAGTGTTTAACATTTACGGGCGTGAGCGTTTCCGTGCGAGTGGTGGAGAGGACCGGATACCCCACCTCGCCACCTACATGAAATGACTCCAATTACCGGAGAAGGGTAGAGACGTTAATGAAGTGGGCTTTTACTGTTGATGACTAACACATGGACTTGGTTGGATTTGAAGTGTTTTTTTATTTAAAATTCAACAGATAAGGGGTAGGTATAGACAGTTTCTTGGTGTTTTATGCCCCCAACGTTGTCTTCCTGGCAGCGCTGCCTGGAAGGCGCTATGGTTAGGCATGGGTTAAGGTTAGGGTTAGGTTTAGGATAAGGTGCCTTTAAGTCGACGGTGGCAGCGCTGCCTGGAAGACGACGTTGGGGGCATAAAACACCATCGAGCGTATAGACACGCTATGGATATGGTGCATGTGTGTTCATTGCATGGATTTCATTCGAAGATATTTGGCTGATAGATGGAGGTTAAAATGCTCTCCGTTTTGACCAAAGGATGTCTGTCCATCATCATTGGACTCGGAGAAAAAACGGAATGTTTCATTCATCCTGCATTCCAATCATCCCAGCTCTCTCCTACTAAGCGCTGCATTTCGGTATGTGGGTTTATAAGTCATAGAGACAGGCGTAGAGGTAGCGAGCGTGACTCAATACACTCGATACGCGGGGGAAGAGAGATGGGACTGTGGAGAGAAGAGCTGGCATATATGAACTCACTGAATGATTCAGGTGCTTGCCGTGGTCGCACTCCGGCAGAGGTGGCGCGAAGAAAAACAGATTGGGAGTCCGCTCACAGGGAGGCTAAACTGCCACGTTTCACAGGCTCAATGCTCGCCTTGAACGAGGTTTAATATTTTATTGGGTTTTTCCGCCACCCTCCGCAAGCGCGGTCACTACGTGGCATGGACTGAGCAGAGTAGACAAATGCTGCAGGGTTGCCCTTCTGTTGTTTCATTTTAGAATGAGCAGTGGTTCTCATGCGCAATAGATGGAGGAGGAAAAAACTCTACCATTTTACCTCTCTGGGCCACATAGGTTATGTCATCCCAGGCTGTCTCTCTCTCTCTCTCTCTCTCTCTCTGTGTGTGTGTTTGTGAGTGTGTGAGTCACTCCCACTCTCCACCTTCTCTTTAATGAGAGAATGGTTCATGGTCATATGGTATCTGGGTTTTAAATCAGCTTTTTAAAAAAATAAAAAAAAACCTTTTAAATGTGTTAAATTGTGAACTTTTAAATAATATTCAATCATTTCAGGAGGAAGACAAGATCTACAATGAAAAAAATCTGCCACTGTGTGCGAGAGAAAATGAGTAAGAGAGTAAGAGAGAGGTAGAGAGAGAGGGAGAGAGAGAGCATGAGGGGGAGAGGAAGAGGGAGAGAGAGCATGAGGTAGAGAGAAAGAGGGAGAGAGAGAGCATGAGCGACAGTCACATGAAAGAAAGGTGATTATGAGGATTGTCCAGGTCCGACAGGAGGGGTGGAAGGTTGCGTTGGTGATGGTGGCAGGAAGAGGGGAATAAAGGAGAGGTGAAGCTCAATTAGTGCAGTAGCCGGAGCCTTGCAGCCCTGACGAGACGCGACAGCCCCTGTCATGTCCACCTCTCCAGCCTCCCTGACCTATTCCACAACGGAGCGCCAGCTGACAAAATGCCACGGTCCACTCCAGGTTGTCCTCTCTCTCTTCCCCCTCCCTCTCTGTCCACCCCCTCTCTCTCTCTCTCTCTCTCTCTCTCCCTCCCTCTCTCTCTCTCTCTGTTTCTGTCTCTCTCAGGAACCTCGCTACCCTCCCCTCCTCCCGGATGGCTGAGGCTGGGAGGCAGGAGGGGAGGAGTGAGGGGGAGAGAGCGGGAGCAGGAGGGGCAGTGGAGAGTCCCGGCGGTCCCTGGGGAGACGTCAGGAGACTCAGCAGGTGCTGTCATCCCCGTTAGAGTCATCACTCGGCATGGTCCGTCTGGACGAAGGCACCCTCCATTTTTAACCTACTGTAGGCGTGTCCTAAGGGGGGAAAAGAAGACATGCAATCCAGAGAAACTTATTTGGTCATGAGAGTTTATACATTTCCAAGATTTTAAGTGAATGTGACCAGTTTGTGACATGTGACATGTTTCCCTGCTGAGTTTAGACTTTTTTTTTCAATATGGCATTCTCAGCAGATGTGCTGCTAGTCTCTACATCCTGCATAAATAATCAATTTCCCAGTGACACCGTTTCGGGTTAATACGGTAAATATTGGTATATCGAGGCTTTGCGGTGGCAGAGTGGGGTCGTGCTGGTCCCCTGGGGGAACGACTGAGTGACACGTTTACTCTCTCAGATCATCCTAATGGCGCTGGCGGCCCGCTGCAACAGCTGTGGGTTCATGGCTGTGCTGGGATGTGGCCGTCTGCGCGAGAGAGGCTGCTGGTTTTGGTGCAGTCTCTGGGTGAGGGGGAAAGTGTTGACTCAGCCTTGCAGGAGGTGTAAAGGGAGTCGGGGGGGTAGTGGGGGTTTGCAGGTATGGCCCTCATTCTGTACCTCTCCTGATACACCACTCTCATTCTTGCAGTGAAAGAGTGCACTCTTAAAGCGAACGTGTTGAAAACAACACAATTTGCATTGTTTTTAACACGTCTCTTTGTGTTGTTTCCTTTTTTGTTACACAATATGTGTTGAAATTAACTCAACTTGTGTTGAAAAGAACACAACTTGCGTTGTTTTAATCTAACACATCTCTGTGTCCAGATAGGGACAACACATTCGTTTTAAGAGTGTGTGTTAACCCTCTGTGGCATATTATTTCCTGTAAAGATGAAGAAATATGAAATATGATCAACGAAATACCTGTACAAAAATCATAATCTTTGAATTCAACTTCACAAATACAACACACATACTCATTTAACAGCAAATAAATCCATAGTGTTAAAAAGGTGTTGCACTGTTTCCCAGTAAAAGTGGTATATTTAGCCGTAACCATGGCAGTGGGCTCATTAGTGCGGCTTTTAGAATGCGGTATAAATTAGCTTCATGAACTGCGGTGAGAATATGCCAGGAGACACCTTCCCCCTCCACACATGGTGTGAGGACGTGTTAGAAGGTGTGAGGACAAGGGTGCTATACTTACTACACTGGAGACACACTTCCACTTGTTACACCCACCCACACACACACCCACACAAACCCACACATACACACACACACACACACAAACACACACACACACTCATACTCTTTTTTATCCCTTACTGAGACACACATGTTCACACAATAAAACTCCAGTTGTTAGGTGTCAGTGCCTTTACGAATTTTTTTTTTTTAATTATCAGTCTGGAAAACAGCATAGTGAATATAACCTGATATATTCAATCCAATTCCACAGGGTCAACGTTACCTCTCTCTATCCTTTGGCAACGCATCTCACTACAACACAAGCTGTTCACAGCATGCACAGTCAAATGTAATACTGCAAACTATTCAGTTCATATTGCAAACCTTTACTGAGGCGCATTCCACTATTATTAAAGTCATGCGTTAACATTACCATCACATTATTTTTAATTGAATAATTAATGGCACATTACTGTAAATGTACAGTATAAACAGGGTATACAGTGGATGGCTATAAGGTAGACTGTTATAGCTTATAGTTGTTTAAGGTTGTCCCTGTGAATCTGACTCACTCAGCTTTCATCATCTTCCTCATCTCGTGCCTTCCTCCCCCTCCACCTGCACACTCACCTCCAACCTCGACCTCTCCAGTCCTCTGTGGCTCAGGACTCTGATGGCCAGTCTACTCCCAGGAATGTGAAGCAGAGGGAGGTGAAAAGGCCACAGCCAAAGGAGTCCCTCTCCATGCTCCATTGGGCCACACTTTCCAACGAGCACTACCACACCTCCCACCAGAAACTGCGCCCACCAAAAGTGCTTTTTACATCAGAGCCCACTCAGTGACCGGGCCGCCACAGACCCCACTAACAGCCAGTGTTGGGCAAGTTACTTCAAAATCGTAATGTACTATGCATTACTTATTACTGTCATTTCAAAGTAATTTGTTACATTATAATATTACTGTCTCTGAATTGTAAGGCATTACACTACTATTGCATTACTTTTAAGTTACTTTCACCAAAATATCTAGAAATATGGATTTGCCATTCTAAATGCGGTTTATTACGCTCAATGCAGCTCATTGCTCTTCCAATGGAGGGAGATGTGGTATAGCATAATGACTGAGCTAGGCTTAAGGCTAACAACATACAGTAAGAATGCAATAGGCGCAGTGCTCATGATGCAAAACAAGGAACAATCATAGTCAGAATTTTGTTAAAAACCGACAAAAGGTCAAAGTCTGGTAAATTGTGATATAAATACTGTAACTTTCAGGCCTAGGCCTGCTCAATAGAGAGCCTAAATCAAAGCTTAATAAAGACATGTCAAGATGGTGGCCTACTTGCCATTTTGGTGCCCTAAGTGAGTGGCTTTGAGTGAGTGACATTTAAATGGTAACTCAAACACCTAAAGTAAAATAAAAGGACTATTATACAGACCATTACTGTGTGTTTTTTAACATTAATTTCTGAAGAAATGCTGTTTTCTTATAAATGGTGCATGGTCACTTAAGAGCATTAATCTTTACGTTCTCATAATGCCCTTTTGCCAGCTCTTGTTTACAAACCTTGTTTGTTGAGTTACATTGATAGCACAATATTAACAATAATATGCACAATGTTAAGTTGTTTTAAGCAGCTTTCATTGCTTTGGAAAGTATGCAATGACATGTTGCTTCACATTTCGTTTTGTAAATAAAACGTTTTGACGCATTAATAGCCTAAATGCTTGGGAAACGAATTACTGAAGACCCACCAATTCCATTCTACTAGTACTATGTGGTGGAGATTGAGAGAACCCAAAAAGTATCAAACTTCCATGTACCATGGTGTTAGTGCATTCTGACATTGTAAACGTTATTGATGAAGAGTGAAACGCAGTTTGCAGTAAAGCTACTATTCATTGGTTACATTTGGGTGCCCCCTCTGTCCTTTGGTGCCCTACGCAAAGTGCGTGATGCGCGTGGTGGGAGCGGTGGCACTGCCAGGCTACACAATCTTTTTCTGCATTTCTATCCCTTTGTTCTCTTTAATTCAAGTTCACAGCTCAAAGCTGTCATGTACTAGAAGAACATAGTTTGTGTTTTATCAAGAATAAAAAAGATTAGCGTGGCACCACTTTAGATGTTTCATTAAATGACTTGTGCTATTTCGCGAGGCATAGTGAGATCTTTTGGTTTCGCACACAAAGTGCACTAACTATTATGTTCTTCATATCCTTGTCTCTGACAAGCTAAAAATAATGAGCGTAGGCTTATGTCCATCCCGCAAATAGAGTCCGACTTTGAGTCTGCTGCAGCCACAGTCATCTTCAACCAGTATCAGGAGATACATTCTACTATTTTGCGCAGATTTTTTCTCGTGTGTTGTTCTCGCGGTGGTGTTTGCGAATATCAAAACAAAACAAGCGCTTAATTTTGGGTTAAAATGCATTGTAACGCGCGTTACTGAAGTTTGTACCGAGTAAATATTACCCAATTTTTTTTTTTGTAATGCCTTACATTACCGCGTTACCGCAAACAGCAATACATTACAGTAATTACATTACTTTTGTAACGCATTACTCCCAACACTGCTAACAGCTACTGTCGTCCACGCTGTCGGACAGTCCTCCATGGGTTGGGTAAAATGGTAAACTGGCATTTTCACCTGTCCCAGTTGAATCAGACCCAGCACTCATATCATATCAGCAATCATATATCTTTCTCTTATATGTCCTTCTCTCCTTCAGCAGTATCGTTTCTCGCAAGTCTGAATAGGCTGGGACAGGAGGCATTGCACGTCAACGAATGCATGAATAGCGACTCAACCTATTCATCAAACCTGGCCTATATGCTACACAACGAGCATGAAATCCACATGACCCAGGCGCGTTTGCCGGTGTTAATTAATCAATGTGGCGGCGTGGCATGTTAATTAGGGGCATATCAATCAGCGGTAATGAAGCAGCGGATGCGCTGGGCAGGTGGGCTGGGCAGGTACTGTGTGTGGTGGGAGCTGTAGACTGGGCCGGCTTATGGGATGATGGTGGTGGTGGTGGTGGGATGCTGCAGAGATGAACTGTCACTGAGAGAAGACAGGAGAAGCCTTGAGGTCACAAGGCTTGTGCTTAGTAAAGCTGCAGAGAGAATTCCACATATTGCAAAAGGTCAGAGGTCATTTTTCTGTCTGGGTCTGGCTGGCTGAGTGCAATATAAAAGAAGTACTGATGTCAGCTATTCCAGTGGGAAAAGGAAGCCTATTGTATTGTCATGTCTTTGTTATGGGCAGTACATGAATAATATTTAGACCAAGTCTTAGTCTTCTTTGAACACAAAGAGAAGGAGGCACCGATGTAACTATCCCTAATTGACTTCATTTTACTGTATGCATTAGACAATATTAAACAAAAAAAACAAAAAAACTCTTAAACGCTTAAAGAAACAAACATCTGTATAAACTAAAGTCCCTTAGTTGTCCATCTATCTTTCAGCCTATGCTAGAGCATTTTAAAGTATTTTTCTAGTGGTCAAAGATACTACATACTGTACGTTAGCATCCATTCAACAATACAACACAACAGATACACTAAGATCTCAATACATGGAGCACAGAAGGTTCTTAAGGAAACGAGTTAAATCTGCGCACTTGGAGGCAGTCTTCACATACGCAGCCTAAAGATAGCTCTTGCGATAATGGATGCAGGGTAAACAGTGTTAACATGGGGAATGGCTTTCACTCATGTCTCCAAGCTTCGTACGTGTGTTTTGTGTGTTTTCAGCGAGTGAATCTCAATGACATATGTGTTTGATGTTTAGCACCTGTTTCGTGCCCCTCATCAAGAAAACACACATACACATACACACACACACATAAACACACACACACACATGCATGCACACACACACACACACACACACACCTTCTCTCCTCTGACAGTTCACCTCCTTAGCATAGCACATTCCTCATCCTCATTAGAACACCGAGATCCTTTACCAGCACAGCTGCTCCCTTTAAAATGTCCCTGTCACACACACATTGCACCACACCATACCCAAGGCTATAATATGCATATTATACAGTACTACATCTGCTAGGCACGGTAAACACAGACATGCTTCTCAGTCAACAGCCACCTACTTCTACTCACACACAGCATAACTGCTTGCACACACTAGGAAGTGTAGCACCATTTGGTGTCTGTTAGCCATAAAGCTAGCCCAAAGAGGCTCATAAGGCATGCTTGGGGGTGATTGTGTTTGTGCTGTGTTTTACTTTGTGTGTCTTGGGTTTTTTGGTAGCCTGGCCAGTGGCCACGCCCACCTAGATATTCTGGTAACACTTTACTTGACGGGTGAGTTCATAACACATTCATAGCAGCTGCCATAAACAGCACATAAAACATTCATGACTGTTTCATGAGACATGACTCATCATTCATACCAAACCTTTTATGAATGTGGAAGACAGAATGACGACAACTTGTCAAAATAAAAGTCCATCAATCGCAAAGCAGCATTGCCGTTTTTGTTCCAACCCTCTTACCTGACCATGTCACATCTGAGTCAATGGGCTAGTCCAGTGCCAAAAAGACAGAACATGGTCAAACAAATAATTTTTGTTTCTTAAAAATTGTTTTATGATGTAACCTTTGCAGATAATTTCTCATCTTTTGCTACTGGGAATGTCCAACCAGTCCAGGTTACACAAATACAAGTCAGCTGAATGTAGGCTAGTTTACCTCCCAGTGTTAAACTCAGTGATTACAAATACTTCACAACTTGTATAGTAAAGTGACATTCGATGTAGACTTCATAAGATATTCATGAAATATTTACAAAAATGGCAATGCTGCTTTGCAATTGATGGACTTTTATTTTGACAAATTGTCGTCGTTCTGTCTTCCACATTCATGAAAGGTTTGGTATAAATGTTGAGTCATGTCTCATGAAACAGCCATGAATGCTTTTTGTGCAGTTTATGACGGCTGCTATGAATGTGTTATGAACTCAACCGTCAAGTAAAGTGTTACCGATCTTCTTTTAGGGTGATCTAGTCTGGAATACCATAGTCCATAACTGTTTCCCTCAGATGAGAAAAAAATTGTCATGGCATTCAGCGGCGAGAGAAGAAGACGAAACCAAAACTTATTGTGATAAACAGCAGCAACAAGATCTAGCTATATGGTGAATGCCAGGTGATTGTCTAATTTCATTCCAATTTCACAATGATCTTGTATGATAGCCTGGTTAACACCAGACCACTTCTCAAATCTCAATTACTAACAGGTTCGTCTGGGTTCTCTCAGGCTGCATGGAGGATGTTCTGATGAAGAATCTGTTGTCACCATCATTACCATAGCCAATTCGCATTATTGCATTCAAAGAATCATATGTGGTTAAAAGTAACGAGTACTTCATGCTCATATTTCAAATGTAGTGGAGTTATTAGTACAGTATTTGTCTTTCAAATGTAGTGGAGTAAAAATCACCACCAGTTTCCAAAAATATTAATACTTAAGTAAAGTAAAGATATTTAAAAATCATACTTAAGTAAATGCACTTAGTTACTGTCCACCCCTGACAAGAACAAAATATTTTTTATAGTTATCGTTATAGTTATCATTCTTGCTGTGAACGGCCCTTTACGGGTGGTTTTTTATGGTGGGGCAGCCGTGGCCTACTGGTTAGCACTTCGGACCTGTAACCGGAGGGTTGCCGGTTCGAACCCTGACCAGTAGGCATGGCTGAAGTGCCCTTGAGCAAGGCACCTAACCCCTCACTGCTCCCCGAGCGCCTCTGTTGATGCAGGCAGCTCACTGCGCCGGGATTAGTGTGTGCTTCACCTCACTGTGTGTACACTGTGTGCTGTGTGTGTTTCACTAATTCACAGATTGGGATAAATGCAGAGACCACATTTCCCTCACAGGATCAAAAGAGTATATATGCTTTATACTATACAGTTATTGTTCTTGTTGTGAATGGCCCTTTATTCCTAGATTAGAGCGAGTGTCATTAGAAAACGAGTGGGCATTCTCATTAACAGTCTATATTGTGGGTATATCAACCTATTATGGATATTGATATTACATTGAACTAAAAAAGCTAAAATGCTCCATCAGAATTGTTTTATGTACTATTGCAGTGCCCGTTCGAACATACCATTCCTGAAGAAACCCCCTTAGCCCAATTCCATGCCCAGGTATGCCTGCTTTAAAAATAGGATGATAGGGAAACATCATTCCAGCTAAGCATTCAATAATGAATACTGAATATTATAATATATTAGCCTATAATTAATGTGGCCTCTAATAAATGTGTAATACATTTAGGCATGGCTGCATGTGACATTTCTACAGATCAGAATGACATAAGCCTAACAACTGTTTTGAGTTAAGGCTAAATGTGTATAACCTGACTCCGCCAGATGGATTTGCTCCGCATATCCATCTGGGAACTTTTCATTGAAGAACTTTTGGGAAGGGGCGGACATACTGGTTAGCTGATTGGATAAACCATCTGTCTATCACCACCTTTGTTGGTTATCGACGGGCCAAATCAACCAATTAGATGAACAAAGTATTCTTCTAATGCCGTTTAACATACAATTAAGTTAGGTAAAGTGACAAACATTAAGATGTTTTAACTTACCATTTATGAACCTAATCAACGACAATTCCCTTCAAGTTTTCACGGTAGGCCCTACACTTCTGAAGATAGTATATTCCTCCATTATGAACTGGAATCAGCCGTGGAGGATGTCTGTGTCGTTCATTCCTCCCAGCTGCATGGCTGAGACTCATAGCTTCACAGTTTACCCAGGAATACTTTCTAATTTGAATAAAACTTGCGCGATAGCTATGCTCATCTCTGTGGATGCCGTCATGTTGTTCGTTGAGTCACACCTCAACCCGCCTCAAAGCCAACGCTGATTGGACGTTCGTTTGGTGAACTGCTCCAAATTTTCTTTAACGGAAAGTATCCAGACTGATCTGCGAGTGAAACCCTGAAGCTCGCGAGATCAGGATGGTCTCACGAGGCTAAAATGTGTATTAAGCTTACTGAATAACTTCCTAATACTGAAGACAAACCATTTTGTGGAATGATGCATCATTGTTTGAAATGTGCAACGATGTGACTTAAAATAGCATAAGTGACGTCGGTCTGCCACTTATTGTCTAGCTATGTGGCATTAGCGTATCTCTAGTTTCAATTTGGGACCTTGCAGTCGGAATTGTTGTTTGTTTAGTCAAAGTCTCAAGTCCAAAGTAGCCTGGGCTATTCGAAGCGTCAGTTTATTGCACATACTTTTATTTTGAGTGGTCACTACATACCTGTGTTTGTTGGTGTGTTGTTGCAAAATCCACGTAATCATTTTATGCAAGCAAACTGCATCAACAATAGTCTTTATTGTTGAGGTCAGACATGATAATCATCTTGCATCTTAACCCACAAGCAGTTCCCGAGTAATCCGTTTTTTAAATTGCGACTGACTATCATCAAAGTGAGACCTAGCAACTGTCAGTACACGACACGATCCATGGGGTGGAGCTCCCCTGAAACTGGTCCCCATTGGAAACAGTGCAGTGCAGCGATAAACGTCCTACATAAATAAGAATATTTTGAAATAGGTCTTAGTGAGTTATTCAATATCAATTTACAAAAGATTCACTGAACAAAAATGCTGATGTGGTACATGAAAATTTTGCTAAAAATGTGGAGAATGCAATGCAATCAAGCATTTTGGACGATATATTGTCACAAGCTGGCAGAATAGGCAACAGGCCGATGTGCATTTTATTTGGAGACTGTTTTGCGAGACAGAGACTGAGTTTGCTGCTGATATTCTGGGGATAGGCTACAACATAGCCAATGTACGACTTTAGCCTTTTAATATATTTGCTGCATTAGATCAGTCTTTCTAGAACAGGCAAGGGCTTTCTAGCCTCACGTCAGCAGCGCTGCATCACCCATATAGCCTACATTAAAACAACCAGCGGATGGTGGGCGGGTGCGGTTTTGAAAATTGGTCAAAAAACTTTGGTGCTGATGGATGATAAGTTTTGCTATGCAGTTATGGTTGAAATAATAGCCCATCAGCGCATCTCTAGTGTGTGTGCCTCTCTCTCGCTCAGAGGGGAGGGAGAGGCTGAGGGTCGATCCAGCATGGATTCTAAACTCTGTGGTGGATAGGATCTACAATTAGGTGTTAACAATACTACTACGCTAGGTCGAAGTACTCCCAAGTGCTATTGCGCCACACATTGTAGTTCTCCGGTTTATTCGCTTGGAAAATCGCCACGTTTCATGTTGCGTGGCCGTAGCATTTCTATCAACTACTCGTGCAACTGTATTTAAGTCGGGAAAACGTGGATGTTTTTGATTACTTCTATGCTTAGTTACCGTCAAAGCCCGCTAGCATAGCAACATGCTAACACAGTCGCGCACCAGAGCGTTTGAGTGCACGTACCGACACGGGAGAGGTATGACTCAACTCGTGAAAGTTAAGGTAAGAACATATATTACTACTGACATTGGGTGGCGTGTTCCTTTAAAGGTTGATAAGCTGGTGAGGTCCCCTTTGGTTACCCTAACTAAAACAGCTGATTCGTAACAAGAAAAATATGTGTCATGGGAAATCTGGAATGCCATATCAACAATCTTTTTTGCTTTCCAGGATCATTATATACACTAAATTTTTCATTCCATTACTCATACGATCACTGATTTTCTAGCACAGCAAACCAGACTTATAAAATACCCAAGTACATCCATTTCTTTTCTTACAGCTTGTGTATAAGATACTTGCAGTATGCCCTTTAAGACACTTCACACCTCCACAGCTCTCATATCTATAGTGCACGTCCTTGGTGAAAAAAAGAATACCTTTCTGGTTTTGTTAAATGAATGGCAAACATTCAAGCAAAAAAAAAAAAATTATAATTTTAACTTCTCTTTTTAAGAAATGTCAGTAAATTTAGCAACAAAAATGTACTGTGGCCAAGTTCTTGAGGAAAGCATGAAGAATGTCTCTGGTTGCTTTGCAAAGAGTGGCTCTGCTTCAAGTCTGAGGACATTCCTCTTCTCTGTCTCGCTCCTAACCTCCTCCTGACATAGAAGAAGATGCACAACTTGACTCTTATCAGAGCAACCTTGTTATGTTGAGCTCTGTACAATCATACAATTCATGGCCTTGCTTATTACGTTCCAGTCAAGTATGATGGATGGCACTAGTGATTTTACATAGGCTCATATTACTCCCAGCTTATGCATACTCAGGATGCTTGTGAATGCAACATGTTTTATGACTATGGGGATTTGTCATGGTCAAACACATGCAGGAAATATTCAAATGTGTGAAACATGGGCAAACATATCTTTGCTTTATATGTCCACCGTCTGGCTAGTACTTGTGGTCAGTGCTTACAAAGGTCAGGCACAGGCAATCAATTGTTTTATCAAGACGTCCCACCTCTGGACATTTGCATAGCCTTAATAATCTGAGGGCTACATACTATACCTGCATTCCTTCTACCTATCCTACTTCTTTCATTTCCATCCCCTGTACTCATCACAGAACTGTGACCCTTAACCCAAAGCCGATCTTCTCATCAGTGTAATAGAAGTGACTCACTGTTACTATGTGTAATGCTCCTTTTCATCACAAACTGTTTGGCTCCAACATCTCTTTAGCAGGCAGCTGTAGGTCTGGGATGATGGATGACCTGATCCAAATCCCACAGGCTCATAATTACAGCACAGTGAGGGTTGATATGGATCTGTGTGACCCCAGCTCTGGAGAGGCTACACTCACACCCCTCCCTGACCCACCCACCCCCATGCACAGCTAGTGAAGTAAGGGGATTTTATAAGTAGAAGCATACTCACCTAGACCCTCTAGGGGTTTTATGTCCTGTGGAGTTGAGAGTGGATGATGGAGAGTTGGATGAATTGGGCCAGAATATTGTGACTGGGGACTTAAAGCTGCTCTACCAAACAGAGGCCACATGGTCAAGCTTTCTGCTGTGGGATTAGTGTGTCTTGAAGTCTCCGCCATCCACAAACATTCACTTCTTTCAGCCTGTTGACGAATGGCCCATCATTCTTTCTTTCTTTCATTCTCTCTCTCTCTCTCTCTCTCTCTCTCTCTCTTCTCGATTGTTGTTTTTCTCAATTTAATAACAGGTGTATTGTTGTCCAACCAGCAAATGATGAAAATCTGTCTGAGTATCACAATGAACCCTCATCGATTTTTCACTTTCATACCAATCTTATTATTTTCTTTTTTCCTTTTTTATGACTCTGATCTCATCCTAAGATCCAATAGACCTCCAAATGACATGCACAACTGGTCAATAACTGTCTGTGAGAAAGCAGTACCTCAATTTCTAAAACCGTTCTCCTTTTAGAACTGAATGCAAAAAAGCATGTTTCATCATATGGGGTTTTGTGAGAGATTGATGTGTTGATGATGGCCAGACCGACGTGGTTCTGCCTGAGTTCCCTTCTCACTGCTGATGACAGATGGTGCCGGGGGAGAGAGACTTCAATAAAAGGAACCGATAACTTCCCATCATGGAGACTCACAAAAGCCTCCTTATGTTTGTTTTTTATAGAGAAAACAGCAGGTGCTGCTTTATAGCCTGGGCGACAAATAAGAGGGCTGAAGGAGAAAGAAAATGTGTGGTTGTGTGAGAGAGTGAGAGAGAGAGAGAAAGAGATAATGTGTGTTCATGAGTGAATGAGAGAGAGAGAACAACTGGTCATGGAGAAGGGGAATGACAGATATGAGGGCGTTTTAATGGAGAGGTGCACTGATGGGGGACTCTACCCTTGGTCATTCGATTCTCTCCCCTCTGAGTCTGCATCAGAGTAAGTAATTAAACCCCAGTGATTTAAGGAAGTCTCACCTAATGAGAGGGATTGGGAAAGACAGCCGTCCGTTAAGAGTCCCTGCACTCCAGCAGGGCAAGGGGAACATGCTGAAGGACCTGCTACACACTTAGCTGGGTGCACTCTGGAGTCAGGTGCATTTCCCCAGTCAATTGGATTCCTTTAAGTGTTACTGAAACATTGCCAGCTCCTTTTGGCTGATGCTATTAATCTCAATTGACATGGATGACAAGAGTGGTTGGGGGTGTGTGTAACAAATATGCACCAATTCCCTCTCACTCTTTCTTTTCTCTTCTCATTCTGTTCTATGCCATGTACTACTACATGTACATTATATGCCATGTACTACTACATATGAACACTGTACGAAAGACTCTTATTTTGTTTGTTTGACGTTGCCTAGCAACCTTGGCTCGTGTAGCCACGTTAAGTTTCAATTCAGTTTCAGAGTGACACGAGTTCGTGGTCAAACAATAGTTTAAGTAATTAGCAGTTTACATGCCCAAAATACATGTATGTGCTAGATTGTGTGCGTCCATACAAAAGTGAGTGTTTGTAGAGTTGCAGACATGATAAGTCAGGTTGTAGCGGTCACCATAAATGTGTACATTCCATTATTCATGATTAGAATGCTAAGTGGAAAGTTAGCATGCTAAGCTGAGTTTATGTTGCTATGTGTTGGGTTTATGTTGCTTAGCTTGATACCCACGGTCATTTTGATATGCGATGCTTGCATGTAATGTAGTTATTAGCCAATTGTGTGAAGGTTAATGTCATTTAATGCAGCATACTGATTTAGTCCTTCTTCTTTATTTACAGACCACACACATTAAAGTCCACACACACATACTGTACGTAAAGGCATCCACCCAGACTTAGATAGCCTCCATTACATTTCTGGAAGATTGTATGGAACCAATGAAGGCACATTAAAGAGATAAAGAAGACTGCTTTGTGGATTCTTCGTGTTCTAACAGACACGCCCGAGCAATACAACCAGCCAATCCAACCAGCAAATACAATCCTTAACCTCATTAACATTTTGGTCCTTCGAGCCAGATACTGTGTTGATTCGGGATCAAGATGGAACAAATAAGTGAAGCAGTTCGTCCGTGAAGCGACAGACACATCTCCCACGTTACCTTGACGAATATGAGCTCGACACAGGCAGCGGCAAATGTCATTCTCCTTCGACTACGATAGAGATGCTCATACAGGAGATGTATAGCAGAGCTGGGAACAGTCAAGATGACACCCACCACACATCCACATGCTTCATATTCAAGGCGCCAAGTGCAGTGGGACCCAGCCCTCAACGAGCAAGAGGAGATTCGTAAGGAGAACGTGGAACTGCGTGAATCACATGAGTACATGTTACATGACATTGCATGTCTAAGATATGTCCACGATGATGTGAGGTCGCTAGCTGACACAGTGAAGGCCCTAGCTGAAACCCGAACAGAGCCTCATCATACAGTATGGCCAGACCTACCACCTCCTCCACCTCCTGCAACACAAGGCCCAGGTGAAGAGGACGGAAACTATGACGACATCGACTGGCTGCCACCACCACCAGGGCGAACACCCCGGCCATCAGAGCATCCTGATGAAGGAAAAATGGTCTCAGCCATAGATAGAGTGATGGGTGAGCTACAGCTTCTGAAACAGAGTGCGGCTTCTAGTTTAAAAGCAAATAGTAGCCTGTCCTCCACACCTAGAGCAGGCTATACCCCTAGCAGGCCCATGACACCGAGCAGGCCTATGCCACCTAGTAGGCCAATGCCGTCTAGCAGGCCCATGACACCGAGCAGGCCTATGCCACCTAGTAGGCCCATGCCGCCTAGCCGGCCTGTGCCACCTAGCAGGCTTACTCAATCCCAGCCATTCTCAGCTATACGCCCCCATCGTTCACCCCCTCAGACCACAGAGCCCCGTATGATCCTGGTGCGTGCTACAGATACTCACCTAGCCCTGGAGCAGGCTATGGTTCTTCACCCATGGGCCATCAGCGGTCATTCAACTCCTCTGTGTCTGAAGAGAGGGTCTACAGAGGGCCCAAGCCGAAGATACCATTTTTCAGCCACAGAGACCCAATGGAGTTCGCCCGTCTTAAATTAGCCCTTGAGAATCTCCTACCTGAAGACAGCTCAGAGCTCTTCAAATACCAAGTCCTCATCGACCACCTAAAACTCGAAGAGGCCTGTCTGGTAGCTGATTCTTACCTCAATTCGCCCACTCCATACTCCGACACTATGTCAGCGTTAGATGAGAAGTTCGGCCAGCCCCATCATGTGGCTCTGAAGAGAATAGCCACTGTTATGGAGTCACCAGAGGTGAAGCGTGGAGATGTTGCAGCCTTTGAGAAGTTTGCACTACACGTACAGTCCCTGGTGGGTATGCTCCAGACCCTGGGACCCGACGGAGATGTGGAGCTGAGATGCGGCTCGCACGTTGCCCGTCTACTCACAAAACTCCCACCAGAAATGAGAGCTGACTTTCGCCGTCAGATGCTTCAACGACCTGGGTCGACATACACCCTGATTGACCTGGCAGAGTGGCTAAGATACGAGTCCTGGTGCCAAGGCTATGAGGTTGAGCTGGCAAGCAAGGGGCAAGTGCAGCACAGCTCAAAGATTGAGAAGAAGCAGAGTAGACATGCGGCAGCAGAGCCCCCTGTAGCCACAAATCGAACACAGTAACGCCCAATGTCATCAGAGAAGAGAGGCAAAGCAAAGCCCTATTGCCCATACTGTGAGAGCTCAGAACAGTTCCTAAGCCAATGCCAACCCATCCAGAGACTCACAAAGGAGCAAGTGACTGAGTGGATCAAAGCAAACAAACGATGCTGGCGTTGCGCAAGGAACCACCAAGCCGCACAGTGTGACCTGAAAAGGCTCTGCGATGTGTGCCAAGGCAAACACTTGAAGGTCCTTCACAAGGTCAATCAGAGAGGCACGGCTGAGCCACCCAGAGAGGAGAACTGCTACGTCAACACGGCAACTGAGATCCTCTATCTAGACAGACCAGCTGATTCATCAAGGGTCCTGCTGAAGATAATAAAGGTGCTGCTAAGCCATCACGACCGCAAGCTGGAAACCTATGCAGTGTTGGACGACAGCTCGGAGCGCACCATGCTCCTCCCTGAGGCTGCCAAGCAACTAGGGTTAGATGGCACCCCTGAAGAACTCAACCTGCGCACCATAACGCAGGACGTCCAGGTGCTCAGAGGAGCACGAGTGTCTTTCCACCTATCTCCCGCTGCTCAGCCAAAGAAGAGCTTTAAAATCACACAAGCCTTTACATCAGAGCGTCTTGGCCTTGCTGAGCAGTCTTACCCCATCACGTCTTTCCAGAAGAAATACAAGCACCTTGTAGGTCTACCCCTCAAGCAGTTTGACCGAGTCAAGCCCCTCATACTCATAGGTGCCGACCACCCGCACCTGCTCACCCCAGTCGAACCGGTGAGATTGGGCCCACCAGGAGGACCTGCAGCTATCCGCACTCGACTGGGATGGACTCTGCAAGGCCCCGCCAGGTTAGTCCAGCAGACTCTGCCACACCAGCAGTGTCTGTTCACCACCGTCTCCCCACAGACAGCTGAACTGATGACAAATGTACAAAGGCTGTGGCAGATGGACATGGTGCCGTTTCAAAGTGACAAGGTAGTCATGCGGTCAAAGGAGGAACAAGAGGCGGTGGACATGCTTGAGGCGAAGACAATACGCATGGAGATCGATGGCGTTCTGCGGTACGCTACCCCTCTGCTGCGCAAACGTCAAATGCCCCTCCTCCAAGCCACCAAGGAGGTGGGCACGCCAAGTCTAAGGAGCACCGAGAAGAGACTGGCTAGGGACCCAGCACTCGCAGAGGCATACTGTGAGGAGATCCGCAAACTAGTCAAAGCAGGATCAGTAGTGAAGCTCAGCACCAATGTCACAACAGAGAGCGAAACGTGGTTCATCCCACATCATTTAATACATTAGTACAGCACAACGACAAGAACCGTATAGTGTTCAACTGCTCTTACCAGTGCCGAGGCCTTAACCTGAACGAAGCGTTACTGCCTGGGCCAACCCTGGGGGCCTCTCTTCTCGGAGTCCTACTGCGTTTCAGACAAGACGCAGTGGCCATTAGCAGTGACATACGCAGTATGTTCCATCAAGTTAGGCTCCTGCCGGAAGACAGGCCACTCGTCAGGTTCGTATGGAGAGATATGAGGCGAGAGGATCCTCCAGATGTATACGAGTGGCAGGTCTTACCATTTGGCACAACCTGTTCACCATGCTGCGCCACGTTCGCACTTCAACGACATGTGAGGGAGCACAGTGTTGCTGATGAAGACGTGCGGCGGTCCGTAGAACAGTGCTTCTACGTCGACAACTGCTTACAGAGTGTGCCAACAGTCGATGAGGCAAAGCAGCTTGTGGATAAGCTCCGTGCTCTGCTCACCACTGGTGGCTTTGATCTCCGCCAGTGGGCAAGTAATGCACCAAGTGCAATCAGTCACTTACCCACCGAAGCTAGGTCCAACAGCCTTGAGCACTGGCTTTCCAAGGGCGGCGCCAGCCATCCAGAATCTGCTCTTGGACTCATCTGGCACTGGGAGTCCGATAGTCTCGGCTACAAGCATCGACCCCTAGAGTATGGAGAACTGACGATGCGGAACGTGTACAAAGTCCTAGCTCGACAGTACGATCCTCTGGGGTACATCCTGCCGTACACGACACAAGCAAAAATGCTTGTTCAACGCCTATGGGATAAACAGCGCGGCTGGGACGACCCGCTTCTTCCCGAAGAGCTGCTGCACGGGTGGAAGGAATGGGAGGCCGAGCTTGAGGTTCTACCACATATATCTCTACCCCGACCTTATGTGCCAACTCAAGCTGACGTTCTCACCAGGCAGATCCACATCTTCAGCGACGCGTCAGAAACAAGCCCATACACACACACACACACACACACACACACACACCGTTTGTGAATGACGCCCATTGTACTTAAGGTTTAGCAAGCTCAGTCAATAGATTTTGTCAATAGATTAGAAATTGTGCTACAAGTACCAGTTTTTGTGTCTTAGCAATTACAAAAAACTGTAAACATCGTCACACATATACACATACCCCCAAACCACCACCCCCCTTCTGTTACTAACAACTTACAATCACATGCAATATCCTCCCCAACGCTGGAGAAACGGCACTGTGTATTCACCCAAAATGGAGAACACTCACAGCACTTCTTGGAAACAAACAGCAGCGCTGTTTTCTCTCCTTCCCTTCGTGTGGCTCTCACCATCGTAAAGTTCACAGCTGTGAGCCGCGGGCCCGCATGGGTGTGTTATGAAACAGGGATAATTGATCATAACTTATGATTGTGGCGCACGTGGCCCCGACTGGGGTTGTGCGGCGCTGTTGATTGCGACGCTTAGCCTAGCCGTTCGGGGAGCTTCCATCGCTGATTGTGTTTAGAGCTCGCCGTGATCTGATGTAGATCCACGCCAAGCGGCCCAGGCTTAAGCGCCCCAGAGAGAAATGAAACCCTATTAACCGCTGCATCCAAGGGACAGGCAAAAACACAAGTCAATTAAAGCATCCATCTCATAACGGAGAGAGAGAAAGAGAGAGAGAGAGAATTACCTCACGTGTTCAAGGAAGGCAGAGGTTTTATATGCATGGAAACAAATCTCAGACAAAACACAAATAACCATAAGTCCATTTGCATCTTTTGGTTGTAGACGGAAATGTTTTGTTTGCAAAATGCATTCCCAACAAGAGTGCCCCAGTATGGTGAATATATTTGGAATCCACACATTAGATTGAGAGAATTGGCTAAGATGTCTGTTCTAGGGCGTCTATTTCTCCAAGCTCTAGTGAAATAAAAGAATGACGTAAGGCATTCGGTGCATAAATGTATATTGATCCTGATCAATACTGGCCCTGTGTGTGTCTCTCCATATAAATGCGACCTATTCAATGACCAATGTCAATTTCTCAAAGGTGGGCACATGTCTGCACATCCGTCTCTTTGTGTAAGTAATTTACTCTAACTAGAGTGAATAACATGTTCACTTTGTCCACCACTGCAAACACACACACACACACACACACACACACACACACATTATACCTCCCAGAGTTTGGTAACCTTCAGATATGCTGCATAAGCTGTTTCCCTAAGCAACCGCTCGTCTAACCTTTTCTCCAGTCTGTGTAGCTCCTTCTGTCGGTTTCAACCCCCAAGTTATGCTCTGTCAAATCAGGACTACTAGCAGCACCCATATTATGTGTTTGCGTGTTTAATTATTGAACCTAATTAGTCTGTTACATTGCCCCCAATTTAAATTCAAAGTAAATATCCCATTGCATGCAATAGCGTCTGCTATGTCTTTGCAGCGACAGCATTACATTCCTCATGACATCATAGCTTTAAAGACATTTAGTGCAATATGCTTGTATCTCTGGGAAGTCATACTTAATTATTTATGAAACAATTTAGCCTTTGCTTTGGTTTGGGGGATTTTACAACTTACCATGAGGCATATAGTATGCAATCACTTAATATAATAGTTTTGTTTTTTCATACCAGTTGATTTATTGCGCTTTCTTGAAATTCAGAGAGGATTAAGTTATGCACACTTTTCTAAATGGAATAAATGAAAAATTATGCTAATAAAAGCTGTTCTCTGATGAAAAAGCATTGCTGTTGAACCAACCGAGGCAAATAGTGTGATTCAAAATATCGGGTGCAGAATGACTGATTAGATTGGACCACCAGTAGATGTGTGGTGCTCAGATATCATCTGTGTTCCCATGGGCAATCTAGATCTGATATCCAGTCCTCTTCGCCGCCCACCATGAAAATGAAGTATTTGATGGGATGGGGCCTGAGATATTGTAGTGATCTGCAGAGGATAGAAATCTCAGGGAAGCTGGCATGGAAGGTGGTGAGATGTCAAAGCAGATATCTGATGTACTACTCACCCGCAAGCTCCTCTCTAAAACAAATAAACAAATACATAACAATCTTATCCAAAGGTGAAAGATGATGATCAAAGATTGTGCCCATTTTATTCTATTGTACTGACTGTTGTGGAATTATAGCCTGCAGCAGACTATAGGCTAATATTAGCATTGGCAGTTCTGACAAACATCATGCAGCCATGCAGGAGAGTGGTCTCCAGAGACACACCCATCATGTGTGAGAGCGCTGCAAAGGCTCCTGGGAGAACAGGGCAGTAATGGCACGAGTGGCATAAATCTGCTTAACCTTTTACCAGCAGAGATTAACTGTTTAATTGAATTTACAGGTATGGCAGTGCAAGCACGGTGATAGTTTTTAATTAAATGCTCGGGAGTTTTCATGGGCCAGGATAAGGATTTGACAAACGGCTGTGATTCCTGTTGTTCCATGTGCTAGTGGAGAGTGGTTTTATAACCTAGCACTGCAGATATTCCAGAGAACCTCACGTGCAGTTTACACAAGGCTTTTGTTGAATTGTTACTCATAAACAGGATAATATAAAAGGATAAAGCAGGGTGCTTTTTGTTCTCTTGAGTCTTATGAAACAGCAATACAGTACACTTCTATCTAACATGGAAACATAACACATGACAGTGCCTGCACAGAACACATAAACAAATGTTTATGTGTGTCATAAATATAATTGTCTAATCCCAAATGGCTGCATATGGCTGTAGCAGTGAATTGTATAGGTGTTGTTTACGTCACAGTGAAATACGCCATGATGGTCCATGAGCTGGCTTTCACACATTCTCTCTGTCTCTCTGCTTTTCATCTTGAACAATCTCAGCCTTGGCTCTCGAACAATCTCAGCCTTGGAGCGCTCTGTGCATCATACTCAACAGAGTGTGTCATAGGCCTCGCACAAGAGCGCTCAAACATGTGTGCTTTTAATGTGAGCCATGCTGTGAAGAACATGAGTTCTCCTGGTGGAGCTTCTGGCGTAAATAACCTGGCTTGCGCTTCTCACAGAGCATCATCATCTTTTTTTTTTTCTTTTTTTTTCTGTTTACACATTAAATCTTTGCTTGTCACACAATTTGCTAAACATGTCTTTCAAACACCATAACCCTAGACAAAATCTGGAAAACCATACACTATAATTCTCAGTGTTTTCAATTTCCTAAAACACAATTTGCAAAACAGCACAGCACACACAATTTTCTACCTAACACACAAAAGGAAGTAACTTGATGTAGTTTTTCAACATACGAATGTTTGCTTTTATGATGTGTATGACATTTTGAATGTTGTGTGTCATTTTGCTGGAGATTTAAGGCATTTTGCATTTGTGAGCAATTTTGGGTTTTGTGTGTAGAGTTTTGAAAAATAGACACAGAGTTTTGAAAATGTGTGTAAACAGTTGTAAAACAAACTGTAAACTAGATGTCATACAAAATATGACCGCCGCCCAGTCCAGCACATTTTTTCCACAAAAAGAAATCACGCTGAAAGGCCTATATGATTCTAACTGTCTCACTAAATTGCATTATCCACACTCAATTCTCACTGGTATCTGCTAGACAACAAGTACCAAAACATGATTAGTTCATAGATTTCACATGTAAAATTCATTTTATACAACCCCACCTCCATCTTGCCTGTTCATAATTATGCGAAATTCTTGATTGTTTGTGTTATGTTTATGTTATGTGTGTGGGTGTGTGTGTGTGTGTGTGTGTGAGTGTGTGTGTGTGTGTGTGTGTGTGTGTGTGTGTGTGTGTGTGTGTGTGTGTGTGTGTGCGTGCCTGCGTATGTGCCTGTGCATGGAAGCGTACATATGTCTACTGTGTGAGTATGTGTCATGATTACTGTGAATGTGTGTGTGTGTGTGTATCTGTTTGTGCACATGTGTGCACATGAACTGGGCTAACATGACCCCTGGAGGCAAATATACGGAAAAAATGGTCATCCTAGGCCCTACAGTTCTCAAGATATTCACAGAGAACTGTGTCTGGCCTACCCTCCTTTCGGGGGGTCCAGTCCAGCGGGGGGGCTACAGATCAAAACGAAAAATGACAGTTCCATGCTATCCATGTGGGGGTACATGCCCACCAAGTTTCGTGTACCCCGGTCTTTCAGTGTCCCGGGAATCCTTGTTGGTGTACGTCACTAAATGTACACATAAATTGTTTTATTGTAAGGCCCCCCATGAACGAAAGTACACAAAACTTGGCATGCATTCGGAGGGTGTCATAATGATCCTACACTTTCAATTTCGTGCAGTTTTGACCATGTCAGCCAGAGATATTGTGATGAAAACACCTAATTTTTTGCTTTTTAATTTTTAACTAGGTGGCGCTATACATGAAATAAGTGGTAATGGGATGGGTTGACATGGCCCCTTGAGATCAACATACAAAAAAAAGGTGGACCTCCTAGGCCCTACGGTTCTCGAGATATTCACAGAAAACTGTCTCCGGCCACCTACAGGCCAGTTGGTGTATAGTAACATAAATGAATTTATTGTGTGGCCCCCCATGAACGGAATTCCACGAAACTTGGCGTGCATGCAGAGGGTGTCATAATGATCCTACACTTCCAATTTCGTGCAGTTTTGACTATGTTAGGTCACAGATACCTGCGATTACAACACCTCATTTTTACTTTTTTGTGTTTAACTAGGTGGCGCTATACATGAAATGAGTGGTTATGGAATGGGTTGACATGGCCCCTTGAGATCAACATACAAAAAAAAAATGGTCCTCCTAAACCTTACGGTTCTCGAGATATTCACAGAAAACTGTGTCTGCCCTACCCTCCTTTCCGGGGGTGCAGTCCAGCGGGGGGGCTACAGATCAAAACGAAAAACGATGGTTCCATGCTATCCATATGGGGTTACATGCCCACCAAGTTTCGTCTACCCCGGTCTTTCAGTGTCCCGGGAATCATTGACAGAAATTTGGACATGCGAAAAAGAAAAAAAAAAAAAAAAAATCTGACTAAACCTATATGACCGCCGCTTCGCTGCGCGGCGGTCATAATAATGACTGACAGACAGAGAAAGAGAGAGAAAGAGCAAGAGAGAGAGAGTTGAGAGCAATGAGGACATCAGGAGATGTTATGAAGGTAAAAGTAAAATAGAGAGAAGAATAACAATTAGACATGCCCTTGTAAGCCATTCAGCCAACAGAGTCAAATGCCTTTCATAACAGCCCCTTGATTAGAAAAGAAAAGGGTGCCAAGGCAGCGCACTGAATACTGAAACCCAGAGCCCTCTTGTTTGTCTCCCTTTGGATATTGTGTACTTAGACCTTGAATGCTTTGACTTGTGTCAGGTAGTGGGGAGATAAAGAACGCAGGTAATGCGGTAAGAGCTTGATGGCGCTCGATACGGCAGAGGCAAGCAAAGCTTGTTGTGGTTTGAGATCTGAGGGTGTATCTTAATTGAAACTTTGTGGGCCATGCGATTTGTATTTCACAGGGCAATTTGTCCGCACACCACTGGAACTCTGGGTTACACTTTACTTGAATGTATCATGCACATAAGAGTGACATGACACCGTCATGAACGTGTCATAAACATTATAAACAAGTCATAAACATTTATGACATAACACTTCTGTCAAGTGTCATTCCGTTTTTTGTCATGACAAGTTAGAGTTATGGTTAGGGTTATGCCAGTGTCATGTCACTCTTATGTAGAAACCTAAAGTAAAGTGTTAACCAACTCTGTCCTGTCTCTGGCCTGTCTATCTCTTCTTCAGCAGCCCAAATGCTGTATTTTTCTTCTTTGTCTTAATCTGTCTCTCTCTTTCTCTTTCCCTGTCAGCCTCTGTCCCTCTCTCTTTCTCATTACCTTGAAATGACAATGATTTCCCTTTGTGCACTACACTATCAGAGTACACATTGCATTATCATATTTTCTTGAGCAAATTCTCAAATTAAGTCCTTACCTGAGGAACTATCCCACCGTACATGCACTGCATCCAGAACTGCCTAGTCATGTCGTGGACAGTTTCTGGAGCGGTCATTGCTCTCATTTACCAGTGAGCAGTTTACATGGCCTCTATGTATTAGCGCTTGTGTTCAGGGGTGTAGTGGTAAAATAAGAGGTGGGTAAACTATGAATTCTGTGATCTCGGTGAGGTGGACTGCGTCATGCGGTATCGGATTTTTTAAAAAAGCATTCAGAACATGTTTGATGATGGTGGAGGTTATTGTCCAATGTTTATAAAAACACAAGTGGTATTAAATTGTTCCTAGAGTGTTTATGAGTGTACATATTGTGAATTTCAGAGGTGGATAAACTGTGTTTACTTGTGTTTAGCCTCCACTACATCCCTGCTTGTGTTGTCTGCAGGAGAGAGTTATGACATGTGGCCTGAGCTAGAAGACAAAGTTGTGGCTCTTTCCCAGACGGTCCTACGCTGGAGAGGTGAGCCGCCGCCTTGGCAGCAATGTCAGAGAAGTATGAGCCCAGAATGGTGATTGTGCCACGGCAAAATGGCAAATCGTTCCCTGGGGACATACGCACACAAAACAGTGAGGAGACAGCATCCGGGCTGTGGAATGAGATTACTTGGGGAGAAATGACTCGCAGCTGAAATACTTTCTCCACAGAGGAATGATTGCTGTGTGCCTTTCTAGTAAATGCTGAGTGCTGAAATACATAATTATTTCACTTTTTCTGAGACATTTTTTCTGCTATAAATCTTATGCAAGGTCAAAAGACACAGCATTATAAGACAAGATATGTGTCATATGTAAGATATGTTTTAGATGTTTTATATGGCACCATGCCTGATGTGGTTGCTAAAAATAATGCCACATTGTTACACTATTTCTATGGGTTTTTAGAGAAAATCATGACAGTGTGTCAGTATTATAGTTATACATTTATAAATGCACATATCCCATGAAATTGTAAAGAGGATTTAGCATTCCAGTGCCATGTTTTTATCTTTGTGGAGGTGTCAGCCATTTAGTGCGTAATGTCTCAGTTAGAGAGGTGTGGTTAGAGTGCTTACAGCATCACCCATCATTGACAGGTGATGGAGGAAGAGAGAATGAATGGTTGCTCCCCAACCATAAAATAATTATGACTCTACTCCATCTTCAGCCTCATTACTTCTCCGCATAAATCACCATGACGATGGAGTGTGTCTTTCGAGAGTTCAATGTGCCCGTAACCCCCACCCCCCTCCAAACCTCCAGCCCACCTCACCACTGGCTTCACCTTAGGGACCTGACCCCGCCACCACTAAAGGTCATGATGAGTTTGTGGTTGGAGGAAGGCTCTTGGGAGATGTTGAAGTGATGAAAGCTGCAGTAATGATGTTTGTAAGTGCGGACTCTGAGGTGGAGCACAGAAAATTCCATTTCAAAGCCAGCCAGCCAATCTGTCTATAATGTACTTAAAATAAATAAAGTAAATAAATATGGGGTTTCCCAACTGAATGTTTGATATTGTTAGGCGTGACTGTTGAGCAGATTTCAATTCTTATTAACTGTGACAAGACGAATGCTCTCGATTAAGTGTTCTTATGCACACAGATTTGATGCACTGATGCATTTAATATAGCATAAAAAAAGATCATTAGTCTGTGATCGAAAGCAAATGTCCAACAAGTTTGAGATATTAGAGTGATAAGGAAAATCCACTCTGATTTACAGGGCTTATCTAAGACTGGCTGTGTATCGTGTGTGTGTGTGTGTGTGTGTGTGTGTGTGTGTGTTGTTTAAGTGAGTAAGAGGGAGAAAGATAAAGAAGAAGAGATAGAGATTGTGTCAGCTTGTGTGTCTCATTAAATGAGAATTTATAGTAGTGGTGGTGATCATGTACATTTGTATATGTGTGTGTGTGTGTGTGTGTATATGTGTTAGTGTGTGTGAGAGAGTGCACATGCGTGTTTGTGAGGTTAACCGAGTGTTTCACGATCTCCTCGGGCCAGTCCACTCGGGAGCGTTAGTAGTTCGGGCACGTGTCCAGCCCCTCTATCCGCCCCAGTCCGCTGCCCTCCGCCCCTCTCCGTCCTGCTGGGGCCGCTTCATTTATCCCCGACTTCCGGGACCTTCCGCACAGCAGGGGAGGAGGGGGGGGGGGGGCAAAGGTTAACATGTCATCATTAGTCACGACAATCAGAGGCAGTGGCACGGCTACAGGCGAGGGTCACGAGCCCTGGGCCCCTGCCGCCGATCGGTAATGCTGCTCGCTATGAACTCCTCCGGGCTCCACCTGAATGCATTAGCCCTCCAACCTCATTCATCTGTATCCGACTCCACCACAACACCCTGCCAATACTGAGTGGCAGGAGTCAGGTGTGTCAGGTTAGATTCACTGATACATCCTTGTATCAGGTGTGCTAATGAAAGATGAGAGCACCAAAATCTCTCACACACACACACACACACCTTTCTGTCACATCTAGAACACACATGTGGTATAAGACGTGATATAAAGATAAAGGTGACGAGATTGCTGGGTAGCAATGCTAACCACTACATATACGCTGTATATATATGCATGTGATATTATGCACTTCATGATAAAGGGCTCTATCGTGCACACCAGCGCAATTGACTTTGTATACTCGCGCATTTGTCTTTCCTATTTTGCAGTCAGCGCATAATGGAATTTTCCCTCCACAGGTACATTTGCGCCCACGGAGGTGTTTCAGCGGAAAGAGGGGGCGTGTTCCGGTGCAAATGGTCCCTGTTGATATTTTGCAGTTTCAGAAAACAATTCCGCCACAGACCAGGAACCTCATGGTCTAAAGTCAGTGGCGCAAATTCAGATGCTATTTTAAGGGCGCATGCATGGCCACAGGCCTGCAGAAATGAATGCTATGCACACCGATCTACAGACACCCTGTGCACAGATGGAAACATTCAAAGCCTTGATAATATTTGTCCATTTCCCAGTTTTGTTTGTGCATTGGTCAACTAAAAATTGAGTAGCCTATATAGTACATCTACATGCAATATCTTTACAACAACAACGCCTAATTACGACCTATTAATTTGGACAACTTTATACAGCCCTATAAAGGTTACCTTTAGTTTTGTTCCAATTTACCGTTGTGTATGGCTTTAAACATTGTGTGCGCTTTAACATCAGCCTATAAGAATTATTCCAGCTGCGCTAAGGTTTTGACAAGCACCACAATTTTGCCTACCTTGTTGTAGCCCATCTGAAATAACTCCAAACTTTGCTTTGTTCCCTCCATCCTTTCGTTGTTTTCAAAAAACGTTTTATATCCATGATGGCCTTGAAGTCTTGAGTTTGTGAATTCGCTTAAATAAGCTTATTATGTGCTGTTAACCAGCAACCATAGATAGTAAAAGAAAGCAGCAAGTAGCCTTGGCTACAATTTCTGTAGTTGCTGCGTCCATTCATTGTTATTCTCTCTCCTGCTCAAACAAAAGTTGTGCTTGCATATAAGTTGATGATAACGTGTTTACAAACTCTACTTTACATAAAATATTGTAAATAGCCTATTGTCATGCAGTTAATGGGATACTGTGCAGAGTTGGAAAGGTCAACTTAGAAACTGTTTCTGTTGCCTGATGGTAAGGTACAGCCGTAGCTTACACCTGCAGGAGCGCTTGCTTGGGCGCCTGTGTTGGCGCAATGCACTTTGCTCCTCTCATCTATACGACACAGTTCCCATTTCTCCAAACCATACATAATTACAAGGACAAATATTGCTACACGAGGGAAATCAGTGTGGTGTCCGATGTGAAAATATAGGTATAAATCTAGCGTACACATTTCCACGAATCACGGATGTGTTGATGACAAATTAGGAAATATTAGAGGACTTAATGAGACGTGATGTTGAACTGCATGCCAATGCCATTTAACCCAAATGCCCCAGCAGCAGCATGGGAGAGGAGAGCTTATCTGACATATCTGCATTGTCTATACTCTATAGTGAGGTAGATTACATTGCAAAAATATCTCCATGCATTCATAACCTCGTGATTCAGTGAGAGTGATCCCAAAACATCGGAAAGTGACATTTCTGTATTACATTTTGTCAAGAGGAAAAATCAATAGCAAACTGTTTCCAACTGACTATAGCGCTGTCAACCGTTCCTGGCTGCGCCTGGCAATTCCGCCATCATAATAGCAATCCGCTATGGAACAAGCGTGCCTGTTGTTAAAGGGAATGTGAGATGACGCTCTGATTGGTTTATTGCACGTTACGCCCAAACCACACCCATGATTAATGTACAGTAGCTACTTCAGACCACCCCATTTTAGATTTGCAATCATGCAACAGTCATGATTCCGCCGGTAAAATAGAAACAGCGCCCAAGATCCGCCCACAAAGCGATTTGCACGAAGTCAATTGCGCTAAAGTGCAAGATTTAGCCCAAAATGTGTAATGAGCACTGGAACTAGACATATCTTGGTATCTCAAAATATTGAAATAGACATGTCACAGGGAAATGACAGGATAATAAAATAATCAAATTTAATATTCAAACATGGCAATATTGGTTTCAGTTACTTGTCAATAGTGGATGAAGCATTCCTGTGTGTGATCATTCCTGGTGAATGATTTGCTCATTATGGAAGAGGCACTTTAGCAATTGATTTTCCTCTGCTTGACGGTGAGACTCAGCAAGCCCTGCACCACACATACCCTTGACCAATCCAGACGATTATATCATGGCAAGGCAGTAGACCACATTGGCTGCCATGTCACTGAGAAAGTACTAGAGGCCAGTTTCCGGCGCAGGGTCACTTTTAGCTTTCTTTGGCTAGACCGGCCCTCTGCCGAAGCGTCTCGCCGATCTCTTTTCAGCTTGCATTTATCGACGGCTCGTTTTTTAAGAGACTCTGCCACTGTGAGTCCACCCAGGGCGGTGTTGACCCCGTTTGGGCGAGTTGTCAGCGGTGACTTCATCCACCAGTTACTCTCTGACTCTCTGATGTCTTCAATGCTGCATCTCTTCCAGCACGTTGTTACCCAGGACCAGTCACACCTCATCAGTGTTTTCAGACGGAGTGTTTTTGTCAGTTATTCGCTCCAGATTGACTGCGTGCTTTCGCCTCCTTCAGGAAAGTGTAACTTACGGCTGAGTTCCTCGGACGAGAGGGGGGATGGTGAGAAGATAGGGGAGAGGAGGAGAGGAGGTGTCCGTTGTGGAGGAGTGATTTATTGTCCACGCCTGCAGTGGAAGTCCACTTAGAGTAGGTAACAAATGGCCAATCGCTGGGTGTGGGCGCTTTCCCTGGCAGCTGATTGAGCTGTGATCATCGGACAGATTGAAGTTGCCAGGTCGCGGGCGTAACCCCACTCGCCGATGAGGGATGGACGCATTAATCACAGACGGCCTTCACGGCCGCCGCCACAGCCGCCACAGCCGCCACTGCCTCCACGACGGCCCGCCTTAAATCTGACAGGTATAAACTGCGTGAGAGGCCGGCCGTCTGCACCGCCGGACCCTCCCCAGGCGTCGTCTGATCACAGGAGATGTTTTACAACCTAGCGGTCACCTCAGGTTCCAGACTGGCACCCATGCAAGCCCACACCGATGCTGGCCTCAGGTCAGACTGTATCTCATCCTTGATATCTGATGTCCAATAGACAGAGGGCTCTAGGCTTTAGCTCTCCCCAAAACTACAAATATGAAAACTCAACTGATCCGTACATACTTCTACAGTTTGAGTCACTGTGTTAGTGGCCACATAAGGGATTAGCTTCTAAGTGGTTCAACGGTAGAGCCATATTTCAGTTTGGAAATGATCTCTGGAGCCTCTGATGCAGAGATTAGCAAGCCCGTTTGCAAGAGTTAATTAAGTTGGTAATTAGTGCCATTTTTTCACACTTTGTATTATCCGTTAGATGGCCAAACTGTGAAGTGTTTCCCAGGAAGATTAACCTTTTCGTATAATTCACTCACTTCCCCCAAATGATATTTTCAAAAGTAATTATTTCCGCTCCCAGATAGTGAGGACCTTTACTGGAATAGTGACAAAAACATTTGGCAAAGTTGTGACCCTTTCAGATCACACAGCCATTGAAAATGAGTGTTTTGGCAGCATAGCTTCTGTAGGAGCTGTTTAACATTCAACTGCGTAGCTTTCCTTTGGCTCCAGGAATGTACATAGAATCATCAACAAAATTAGTTACACAGAAACTGCCATGCATTGTACAATCCCATAGCTGAAATCTTACAATGAGTCTGCTGCCTTGCACAAGTCCAGTCGCAGAGAAAAAAAAACAATGCGCTTTCACCACACGTGTTTGTCTATCTGTCTTTATGAGAAGTGGGTTTGGGCATGGGTCCAAGCCAGCCATGTCACAGGATTATGTCTTACTCCAGCTCTGTTGTGTTATCCCTTTCAGAGGCTTTCATTCACAGAAAAACACTGAGCCACCTCTGGACACTGACTCCAATTCATACCGGCATAATTGGCTTAGGAGGTTAAATGGACAACCTAACAACTTAATGTAACTATATACCATTGCACTGACACAATATTTAGAGAGAGAGAGAGTGAGAGAGAGAGAGAGATGAGTGCACTGGAGACAAATCAAACCTTTAAAATGATAACAGGCTAGTGCTTGTCAGACAGACGGGCCGATGTGATTGGTGCGAGTCTGACTGGTGTCAACAGCCATCGTTTGGAGTGTTCTTTCATCTGACGGGAGATGGAGATGGAAGCCTGAAGGGAGGAGGGGGCCAACCCTTATAAAAGGAGAGGAGCTACAGGAGACAAATACCGATGGAGGATGAGACTGTGAAACATAACAGAGAAAGTGTTTGTGATGATGTCAGACGTTGATCAGAGAGAAATGTGATTTAATAAAGAAGCATGAACTTAACAACTTCCATTATAATTTTTTTTTTTCCTGAAGTACAGTAATTTCCTGTGTATTAGCCACATTGTGTATAAACTACAGGACAGTGTTTTATTCAAGTAAAAAAAATATCATATCAGATCATATCATATCATATTAACTGCCCCCGTGTATTAACCTCATAGCGGAAGAAATTTAGCAAAATCAATGTATAAACCGCGGCTAATAGTTGAGATATTACGGTATATAAAAAATCTACAAAATACAATTCTGATTTAGTTGGTGGCCTTTTTCTTTCAGTTCTCTTGTGATCACATCATGGTGTTCACTTGCTGTAGTCTTTGTTTCAAACCATATCACACACAGCATGTTACGAGCCTCACTGAGTTGGTGCTCTGCTGCTGAGGGATGCACAGTGACACGCTGCTTCAACCATGTCAATTCAGGTTTCCATGGAAACAGGAAGCTCTTGCCATGTGACATGAGAATTGTTTTACAGACTAGGGGACATTTGATATGTAATTTAATGGAGACTGAGTGACTCCCCCACAGAGAGAGCGAGAAATTAGATTATCCGTGGTAATTTACTATGTCAAACAAATGTACGTAATGACACGCTTTTCTTAATTGTACGATTGGGATTTTGAGCCTGTTTGGTCTTAGAGGTATGCAAAATAGATTTCCGGTGAAGAGAGAGCAAGAAGCCAACTCTACTATGTAAATGGACAGTCCTAGGAAGACACTAGACTCAATGTCTTCATTGATCTGACCCACAACCATCTGTGGGGTCATCCATTATGCACTATAGTGAGTGGGAAGCTCACGTTGTCTTCTTCCATCTCCCTCAAACTCCACCTCCAACTTACATTCTCCTTTTATTCTAATTTCACAGGATTATATTGGTTAGCATGTGATTGTAATACCTTCGAGGATTACTTCATTCAAATCTATTGACACGTAGTAGGAGTAACTGACTGTCTATCTTGCAGCCCCCTGAGAAATGTTACATTATCAGGCTGACTTTGCCTGACTTTGATCCGCTATTGGGGAAATTACCTGAGGTAATAAGCTGATAAAAGTGGGACTTTTATCTGATCATACAGTAAGCTCCACTGCTCACAGCTCTGTAGATGAGAGACAGCCCAGGTTTAATTGAATAATTAGCTGTAACTGGTACATAGTTGCAACCGAGGTGTCTCCAGTGTGGGATTAGAGATTGATGTTACAAACGTATGGAGTCCCCCCTCCCCCTCCTCCTAGACCCCGAATAACAGTGGTTTCTGCGTGGAAACAGGAATCCGTCTTTGAAGGACAAGCAAAGGCTCTCATCTAATTATTGATTCCTTTGCCTTTGTTTGCCCCCTTTTTTATTTTTACGAAAATGGAGCACACAGAGACTACCATTTGTTTCTCTCAAAGGGGAGCCAAAATCTAATGAAAGTGGTGAGCAAAGGAAAGGGGGGGGGGGTGAGAAAGTGTGGTCGGTCTGCTTGACTGGGTCCTGGGTGAAGTCTTAAGGTGGTGTTCCACACCAGCGTTGGTGGATTAATGTGTAATTTAACAGGACAGTGTCTCCTCGCCAGGCAGATTTGTCCTGCAATGACACCCAAGGTCTTAATTACATTCAGTGACTGAGACTGGAGCACCGGCAAAATCTCTAGCTGGTGTGACCTTCATACCTCCCTGGTTACCAGAGCCTTGCATTTCTTCTCTTCATTTTCTTTATACCTTTTGATTTTTACTTTTGCACAATGGGTTTGGTGTGGTAAAGTGTTTGCTAGTTACATATCTTCTTTGAGACACTACAATTGAGCCTTTAGAGTTTAGTGACTTCTTTAGAATGTATCTATGAATATGTTGTGCCCCAAATCATTGAAAATTATATTATGCATGCAATATGACAATCCTTGCATGTGAAACTTCAGTACACACTCTTATAACTATTAAAAGCATGAATGGCAATCTTATGAGGTAGCATCAGGAGGAAGCTGGACAGCACTGGTCATTCCTCCCCTCACTCTCCACCTCAAGCTGGTGTGTGGTGAGCGTTCTTCATCATGGCTGCCATGCATCACCCAAGTGGGTGCTACACATTGGTGGTGGATAGTGAGGTTCCCCCTTCATTGTGAAGCTCTTTGGGTGTCTTGAAAAGTGCTATATAAACAGTGCAAGGTGTTGTTGTTGTGCTGTGGTTATCCGGTCAACAAAAAGCAGGTGTCAGGCTGTCATAGTTGAGGATGCAGTCCTTCAGGGCTGGGATCACATGAAGCTTATCCCAGACTGGGAGCACCAGACTAGGAGTGACCAGGATGGAGCACAACAAGCGGCATTTCTCACTCACCTGCCTGGACACTTGAGGCGCCATAGTGCTGTGCAGTACTCAGATGGGTTTAGGAGACAGCAGCTCTCAAACACACTGCATGACTCTTACACAGAACCTGATGGCCAAAGCACAGACCTTGTTAGTTTTGGAGGGAGGACATCAGCCTGCAAACAAATAATTTAGACACCGCAGCGTGAGCGGGGATAGTGTCTAGTAATCAGCAGACACCGTCACACAGTGTATCATTAACCCACCAGCCTGTGTCCTGAATATACTTACTGAATGTCATTATACAGTAAATTTATACAGTTCTCAGACAAACTGACCAGATTAGAGGAATCATAAGGTCAGTAAGATCATTAGAATCCAGAAGGACATTACACCACTAGCCCTTAAGGAACTGTGCAGCAGAGTGAGATCATTAGTGTGACCCGTGTGAAAAACACACAAATCCCTTTGATGCTGTTGTCTTGAGCACAGAGGCTAATGAAGATCTGAAGTGGGATCCTCGAATTGTATGGTGTCGTGGTAATGAATAACCCTTCTCTCAATTGATAATAATTGGGCAGCCAATTACCATAACACTTGTGAAAGTAGCCATCACCTTTGCCAAAGAGAAGGATCAATATGCACACTAAATAAGAAAGCGCACACTTCAAAAACTAGGCTAATCAGAGTTTCCTGGGCATTGAGATGTATGCAGATGGTGCAGTGTGTGGCAGGTTTATACGAGGCATAATGGCAGGCTTGTTGGTAGTCTCAGTGTTACCTGTGTCTGACGCGCACAGCGAGAGCACCAGGCTGTTTATGTGAATCTAATTATTTGTGGCAAGCGAGATTTCAAACTCCTGTTTGTCACGCCTCATTATGCAGGGTATCAATTCCCTACACCGGTCTAAAACTTTTGTCTGAAGAAAGACAGAGCAGAAACAATGTAAAAACACTACCCAAAAGTTGCAGTGTGCTCCCAGCTGTTCTCTCTCTCTCTCCCTCTCCCTCTCTCTCTCTCTCTCTCGCTTGCTCGCTCTCTCTCTCTCTCTCTCTCTCTCTCTCCTTCAGTAACTCAGAACCTAAAATGTAATTAACAGCTGAAACCAAGGTCAGGCACTTTTATGTTCTCATAAATCCGACGAGAAAATGTGAAATTGTTTACAGAGCAGTAGCAGTATTCCTGTATGATAACTCAGTTTCAATATTGACTTTGAGCAAGTATAAATTGTGTACATATTACAGTCTATGTATGCAGTATGTGTTTGTGTGTGTGTGTGTGTGTATGTGTGTGTGTGTGTGAGTGTGTGTGTGATGGTGTGTGATAGCATTTACCATATATCCCATCATAATGTTGTATTTATTCCTAGATTACTGTTTGAACAAAGGCACTATTACTGCCCATGTAAGCCTTACATATTGTAAAGTGAGTCTATGTAATTACTTTCCCTTGCATTCATAATGTCATGCCTCACACTGCTCGAATTTCCACAGCTTAATGGATTACGAAATTAGAGCTCATTTAGATTAGAGCATGCGGCCTGTAATAAATCTGCAGGAAGAAAAAAAATATATTGCAGACTTCACACGAGGGTATGTAAAAAAAAGTGGCAGTTATGAGAGAACCCTTTGACGTGAGTTATTCTCTGAATTGTCTCTGTCTGATCCAATAAAAACCAGATCAGAGCTGCCATGAGTGCAGGGATGGGAAAGGGTACAGGAGAAAATGAATACAGGGTGAGATCCCAGTGCTCTTTTATCTGTAGAGATAGACAAAGAAATAGAGAGAGAGAGAGAGAGAGAGAGAGAGAGAGACGGAGAGTAAAAGAGGGAGAGGGGAGAGGGAGACTTGCCACACTTTCACATATGCCTTAATGGATAGCATTTTTCATTGGGGTCATTAAATTGCAAAGAGATCAATGTTAACTCTGGTAGGCAGTATTTGCTCTTTAAGATAAGAATTTAGAATTGTATGGTCAAACAGTATGGCTTCTTATGTTCATTTGGGATAAATGCTTTAAAATGAGACATATTGTCACGCCCATTTACAAGATGCTGAGAATTTCAGTAAGATCATTAAATACATACTGTATAGTTGACCAATTTGTTCAGTTTTTCTCATATTATCAAATTCTAACTACTGTTTCTTCAAGAAGATGTGCATTCAAATATGCATGGTCTGCTCAGTTGGAAAGGTCAGCTGACATCACTTGTGCAGGGAAAAACAAAAGAAGAATCAGTCAAATACAATTATGTGAAAATGCTGAACATGGAGTTCCCATATTTCAGTGAGTCAAATGCTAACTGACCTAAGGGGCTTGTGCAGGTCTGCATTTTGTTATGGTCATGCCCAAGAGAAAATGCGACTGTCTCTATCAGGGCACATGGCTGAGCAAACAAAAACAAGATAATGCCCTGCGCTTGAATCAGCCAGTGCATTTTCAAAACATGTTTTTGAATACATGATTGGCAGCATATTGAAGTATGAGGCATCTGTTATTGGAAATGGAAACTTGGACAAAAACCGTAGAGTCAATGAACAGTCTAATGTCACATTCTAATGTCAGCTGCATGACCTTTCTACAATTCTATTTCTTTCTTTCTCCGTCTACAGGTATCTTTTAATGATGTCTCATCATGAAATATTGTGTTGAAGGAACATTATTATGACCGCCGCGCAGCGAAGCGGCGGTCATATAGGTTTAGTCAGATTTTTTTATTTATTTTTCTTTTTTTTTTCTTTTTCGCATGCCCAAATTTCCGTCAATGAGTCCCGGGACACTGAAAGACCGGGGTACACCAAACTTGGTGGGCATGTAACCCCACATGGATAGCATGGAACCATCGTTTTTCGTTTTGATCTGTAGCCCCCCCGCTGGACTGGACCCCCCGAAAGGAGGGTAGGGCAGACACAGTTTTCTGGGAATATCTCGAAAACCGTAGGGTTTAGGAGGACCATTTTTTTTTGTATGTTGATCTCAAGGGGCCATGTCAACCCATTCCATAACCACTCATTTCATGTATAGCGCCACCTAGTTAAACACAAAAAAGTTAAAATGAGGTGTTGTAATCGCAGGTATCTGTGACCTAACTTAGTCAAAACTGCACGAAATTGGAAGTGTAGGATCATTATCACACCCTCTGAATGCACGCCAAGTTTCGTGGAATTCCGTTCATGGGGGGCCACACAATAAATTAATTTATGTTACTATACACCAACTGGCCTGTAGGTGGCCGGAGACAGTTTTCTGTGAATATCTCGAGAACCGTAGGGCCTAGGAGGTCCACCTTTTTTTTGTATATTGATCTCAAGGGGCCATGTCAACCCATCCCATTACCACTTATTTCATGTATAGCGCCACCTAGTTACAAATTAAAAAGCAAAAAATTAGGTGTTTTCATCACAATATCTCTGGCTGACATGGTCAAAACTGCACGAAATTGAAAGTGTAGGATCATTATGACACCCTCCGAATGCATGCCAAGTTTTGTGTACTTTCGTTCATGGGGGGCCTTACAATAAAATAATTTATGTGTACATTTAGTGACGTACACCAACAAGGATTCCCGGGACACTGAAAGACCGGGGTACACAAAACTTGGTGGGCATGTACCCCCACATGGATAGCATGGAACCGTCATTTTTCGTTTTGATCTGTAGCCCCCCCGCTGGACTGGACCCCCCGAAAGGAGGGTAGGCCAGACACAGTTCTCTGTGAATATCTTGAGAACTGTAGGGGCTAGGATGACCATTTTTTTCCGTATATTTGCCTCCAGGGGTCATGTTAACCCATTTCATTTGCACACATGTGCACAAACAGATACACACACACACACACAGTAATCATACGTATGACACACACACAAGCACGCACACACACACACTCACACACACACACACCCACACACATAACATAAGCATAACACAAACAATCAAGAATTTCTCAGAATTATGAACAGGCAAGATGGAGGTGGGGTTGTATAAAATTTATTTTACATGTGAAAATCTATGAACTAATCATGTTTTGGTACTTGTTGTCTAGCAGATACCAGTGAGAATTGAGTGTGGATAATGCAATTTAGTGAGACAGTTAGAATCATATAGGCCTTTCAGCGTGATTTCTTTTTGTGGAAAAAATGTGCTGGACTGGGCGGCGGTCATATTTTGTACCGCTCTGCGGTACATCTAGTTTCTATAAGCATTTCATGCAGTGACATTTGATCTGCAACTTTGCAGAGAGCATGTGTAGAACTTGCAAATTTAAGAGAAATCGAGGATTTGCAGGACAAGAGGAATAAGTCAGTTTCGTCCAAACTACAAAATCGACAACAGTGGTCATAGTAGAGGTCAGATGTCAGATGTCAGCCACGGTGGACATGCTTGCATAACACATACACACACCCACCACAGAGAGAGAGAGAGAGAGAGAGAGAGAGAGAGGTTAACTCCTGAGAGTTGTGTGGGTAAAAACATCCCCAAAGACCTCATTAGGCATTGGTCAAGCCTGTACTGTACACCCACTACAGCCAGAACATCACTTTACTGCCCAAAATATCTCCTTTACTGCCCTTTACTTTACTGCCCAAAAAAGTCTCCTGTGGTTTGTCCCCGTACTACTTTCAGAAGATGTCTCGAATACAGCAGCAGAAACGTAGACTTTAAGCCTTCTTGATTTTTCATAGACCAAACAAAATACAAGAGTTAAATCTCTGCAAATACCAGAGGAAATCACTTTGGTAGCATCCTATAATATTTGGTAGTATTTAATTTGGCTAATCAGAGATGATCTTTATTTCATTTGTATAGCAAAGTAGAGCGAAATCAGTCAATAGAAATATGCATAATGTGTCTGATTCAAAGACCAAGTGTCAATGATTATTAATTATCGTGAGATGATTTGGGCCAGGGATTGATTATGCACAACGAATTACAGAGTGCTATCTCACAGAGATGTGCACAGACTGTGTTGCCAAAAATGCCCTTTGAATTATGACACATTTTGATTTTCTTCCTAACCACCGAAAAGCATTCAGATGAGAGACAATGCACCCAGAAGGCCTCTAAGAAAAACAAACGGACTCCTCCACTCATTCTGATGTTCTGTTCTCTCTTGAGACGTAACCCCTTTAGCATTGATACGCACGAACCCATCCTTATCCAACATTGATTTGACTGGTGGCCGCACCCCAGTAATAGAACAATACAGACACCAGTCACAGCTGGCTTACCACAGTCGAAAAGTTAGAGATGAAAAACAGAGAGGTTATACCATCCCTGCATTTGCTCTGAAATGGAACAAATCAGAACTATTTCGTCAAGAGGATCTCAAGGGCATATTTTAGATTTGATGTAGTACACAGCAGGTTTTTGATAAGAAACTGAACATGGGAGCCTAATACACAATCATTTAAACCGTAACTCAGAAGACATAGCTCAGAAAATAGTGGTGTTCTGCTGCTAGAAAATCTTTATGTTGCAGGTACAGTATGTCAAGAGCATTTCATGAGTTATGTCGTCATTACAAAACTTATTCAGAATGCTGCAGAAAATCCCACTCACTTTGAATGAGGTCCATTGTATGGCAAACAGTTTCTCAGAGGAAGGTACGATATAAAGGTACATAACAAAAATAATTTTAGACATTGTGTGAAGTTTCTTTTCTTGTTTTGGTAAGTAGCAGCATAATAGGTTAGACAATACATTGTCCACCGGTCAATATCGGAGCAAGACCTGTCCCCCTTCAGCACTTATTTTCCAATATTGACCAGACAATACATTATGCTTTAATTATTGAGATGTTTTTTTCCCCTTTTGAAATGGGCATCACTTTTAGATATAAATCCCTCACTGTGGCTGCTTTCCACATTGAACTCCTCTATGACTTCTGTCCTTCCCATTCAACAGAATGATTAAACAATCTGCTGGTGTAAGTCCTCCTGTTTGACCTTGACAGTTTACGGGGGATATGTTTTATTCATGCCGGACTGCACGACTCAAATAGTTCCCGTAACCCAGGGCCAGGCAAAGTCAACCTCTAACAGCATGCTCAAGTCAATTAATGGCAAATCCCTATTCACTAGGCCCTAAGCAGGGGCAAATCAGCGTCAGTAATGCCTCCCCTTTCAGCTTCAGTACATGAGAGCATTTCATGCATTGTTGAGGGAAAATTATAAACTTCAGCGTTGGTTGTAAGAGCCTTACCCATTATCAACAGTGAAGTTATGCGGTTTTATTAGGGCTCAGTAGCGACTCTAATGCCCAGGATATGAGAAAAAGTCGCATTGTGGTAGCGAGAGTCCCTCATTTTGTGAAAATAATGCTTTGGAGTTTCTCTCGTCGCATTCAACTTGATCTGAACTGTAAAGCCTGTCCTCAGCATAATGAAGCGTGGGAATGGGGTACAATATATCGCAACAACTAGGAACAGGATCATTATGTTGTGGCCAGAACATTGTAACACAAATAAGCCTCCCTCACATTGATCTTGCATTATAAATATAATGATTTTTACCATGTATAGAAATGTGGCGATACATCTGTGAACTATTCACACAGTTTAATGTGTTACAGCCATTTAGTTTTATTACTAACATGGGATGACCACTCTTCCCTCCAGCAGTGAATGATGTTTTCTGCCATTGTGATACGACAAGAAAGTACTATATGTGCCTTATGTCCAACATATAGTATGCACCATATATATGATAATGACATGATAATTGAGCCAGTTACTGGAAGAACAACACAGCACGTCCCAATCTCCTCAACTCCCAGCTCCAACCTTTTCAAACTAAATATGCATCATCATTATCTCACACAAGGGATGTTACAGAAACTGTATGACAACAGGAGGTTGTGTTGAGTCTATCTTAATATATATTAATATATATCATGTCGTCGTGTTAAGACTCTTTGTGTGCTGTGTGGCGATGGCCGTCTCTGTCACTCTCTGCCCCCCCCCCCTCGGTATAGATACTCTGAGTTCTGTGGGCCTGCAGGCAGCAGTGTGCTGCTCTGGTATCAGCTGTTGTTCAGCAGCAGGGCTTTCACCTCCACTCTCCCTCATTACGACACAGACAAGCCAGCCTCATTCGCCACGATCCCCCCGTTAAAAGCCTTCTGTCTGGCCATCAGTGAGGCTCTTGTGCTTTCCTTCCAATCATATTCTCTCTCTCTCTCTCTCTCTTTCTTGATCTCTCTCTTCCTGTCTCTCCCTTTGTCTATGTTCCTCTACTGTCTTTTTCTGGCTCTCCTTTCTAGTCTTTCATTCTCTCCCTGTCACACCCTCTTCTGCGCTCTGTCTTTCTCTCTCGCTCTATCTCCCTTTTTCAACCTCTCTCTCTCTCTCTCTCTGTCTCTCTCTCTCTCATTCTTTCTCTCCCCCTCTCTCTGTCTCCTTCTCCTCTGATGCATTGTTACGAGGGAGGGGGCTGCATGGGTCACAGCTTAGTGCTGGTCATTAGTTCATTTTGGCTCCTCGTGTAAGTGATCGCCGCACCCTCATTTGTATTCATTCTGCCTATGATGTTTGGTTTTTTTCCGAACTCTTTTTTTTTATCTGGGGGCTAAACTGAGCTCCACACGCACAGTGCTGGCATCCCTTTTTTGGAGTTGTTTTTATTTTGGGGGATTTTAAATGGAAATGCCTAATGGGCTTTGGCCTCTGGGCTTAGTACAATAAGGCCTTTCTTTGCCCAGATTTGCTCATCTGTTTGCTCATATTGCATGTCATCACATCAAAGGGAAGTGGCACAAGTCCCCTCTTGCCCCCTATAAGCTGGCTGTATTACCCATGGTGCATGTTAACTACTGCTGGGAGTGGCTCTCTCCTTTCTAGCTACTTCTGCACAGAGACACATGAATATAAAGCTCATCGGATTGCAAGGCATATAGTGGCATGACGGATAGAGAGTTGGCGTCCACCCCCCTGCACCCCCCCCCCACCCACCCAAATGCTGTTTTCTAATCAGCAGGCTGTCAACGCAGCATGCCCTAACCAGTCCAGAGTCCATTCTCACTTCATCATCATCGTACTCTCTCGCTGCCATCGCGCTGGTGGCGCGGGCCACCGTCATTAGATCCTGTGAAGCTGGACACATGCCAGTCCTGCCGTTAGCACAGTGTGGGTGCACTTTAAAAATAAAATAAATGCATGCACATGGCGTAGCAACCACAGCAAATGCAGACTGCTCGGGAAATCCATTAAAAAAAACATCGCATACATGTGTCCATCTTAGAGGTGTCACGAAACAAGTTGTAGGTCCAATCCCGCATGCATTAAAAAAAGCCTGTGACATTATCCTCCATCGCTGCTCTTATGTTCGGTGCAAATGACTTTGGCTGGCACTGAAAAATGATGACTGATGATGTTGACAGAGACAGAGGCGCGACGGAAGCGAAGAGGAGTCCACATCCTACATTAAGGGGGCATCCTTGGCGCGCTTTGCGCACTGGCGGAAATTAGTCACCTCATTCAAGCGGGCGTTCGATCAATCACGGTGTATTATAAATGGATCTGAGATGAAGCCCAAGGCATTGACAGTAACCTTGGGTATTAATGCTGGCACCACACACACACATACAGTATATACACACACAGAGACACACACACACACACACACACACTCAATCACACACACACAATCTCAAAAGCACTCACACATACACTGACACACACACTCTCTCTCTCTCTCTCTCTCTCTCTCTCACACACACACACTCACAACGCACGCACACACATACACACACACATACACACAATCACAAAAGCATGCACACACACACACACACACACACAATCACAAAAGCACATGCACACACACACACACACACACACACACACACACACACACACAAACACACAGGATAACAGTTGCTCAGCTTGCCTTGTCGAGCCAAAGACAGATGTGTTTTCCATCCCCAGTGCTGTACAGATGGGTTTCTTGAAAAGGTGCTGTCAAGCCCTGTCTTAGCCTCTAAGTAGAAACTATGTGTACATGGGTGTGTGTGTGGTGGGTGGGGTGGTGGATGGACAAAAGGCCACTGCCTCAGACTGCTTTGTGCCCCAAACATTGACACTGACAGGGAGTAGATGTGCTAACAGATCTCTATCTACTCTCTATCTTCCTGGAAGATTTCCCCTCCTCCTCGTCATCCTCCGGTTCCCTCTCTCCCTGGCCTCTTCTCACGGATTAACTCTGTTTCAGGCTTTGATATAGCGGCTGAATGTAAAAAAAAATGTCATTGTTATGGAAGTTATCTTCTGATGATAGACGTTGTATTACTAGAACTGTATGATTGGAAAATTTCCAGTTCTTTATTTTTTTCCTATGTAGAATGTGGTGTGTAAAGTGGTTGCTTGCAAGGCTTTTTTGTAGCTGACTGTTGGTGCTTCATGTTAGTGTCAGGCTACTGCAGCTGCAGTCCTATGAAAAACATAAAGGATCAGAAAACATCCTATGCTTCTGATTACGTTTATGCACCTCTAAATACCATTTACGTTCCTCCAATGCAACTTTAACTTTCCCTAGAGTCAGTATCTTATTGTTACCGATTTAAAAATCACGCTGAATTACAATATGTCCACTGTGACCGATCACAGTGTTCGCCTCTTGCAGCAGTGCATAACCTACCTAAATGGGGCTTGCTAGGCAGTTGTCTAGCAGTTGATTAGCGTTGTTTATGTGTGTGGATTCTTGTCAATGGCAAATTAGTATTCCATGTGAAAACGCAAGGTTCTCCCTGCAGATGTCAGCAAAAGATCTCAACCACAATGTGAGTGCAAAACACAAAACAAGTTACACAATTTGTTAAAATCCTTAAGATGCTGTTTACAAAGTGAAAAAATCTACATAGTGTCACATTTAGCTATAGCAGTTTGCTTGAATGTCATCCTCTCCATTCATATGTCTCAGCCTGACATTAAATATTGAATCTGATATCTGATAGGAGTTCCTCTGCTTTATTATGACCGCCGCGCAGCGAAGCGGCGGTCATATAGGTTTAGTCAGATTTTTTTTTTTTTTCTTTTTCGCATGTCCAAATTTCCGTCAATGAGTCCCGGGACACTGAAAGACCGGGGTAGACGAAACTTGGTGGGCATGTAACCCCATATGGATAGCATGGAACCATCGTTTTTCGTTTTGATCTGTAGCCCCCCCGCTGGACTGCACCCCCCGAAAGGAGGGTAGGGCAGACACAGTTTTCTGTGAATATCTCGAGAACCGTAAGGTTTAGGAGGACCATTTTTTTTTTGTAAGTTGATCTCAAGGGGCCATGTCAACCCATTCCATAACCACTCATTTCATGTATAGCGCCACCTAGTTAAACACAAAAAAGTAAAAATGAGGAGTTGTAATCGCAGGTATCTGTGACCTAACTTAGTCAGAACTGCACGAAATTGGAAGTGTAGGATCATTATGACACCCTCTGAATGCACGCCAAGTTTCGTGGAATTCCGTTCATGGGGGGCCACACAATAAATTAATTTATGTTACTATACACCAACTGGCCTGTAGGTGGCCGGAGACAGTTTTCTGTGAATATCTCGAGAACCGTAGGGCCTAGGAGGTCCACCTTTTTTTTGTATGTTGATCTCAAGGGGCCATGTCAACCCATCCCATTACCACTTATTTCATGTATAGCGCCACCTAGTTAAAAATTAAAAAGCAAAAAATTAGGTGTTTTCATCACAATATCTCTGGCTGACACAGTTCTCTGTGAATATCTTGAGAACTGTAGGGCCTAGGATGACCATTTTTTTCCGTATATTTGCCTCCAGGGGTCATGTTAACCCATTTCATGTGCACACATGTGCACAAACAGATACACACGCACACACACACATTCACAGTAATCATACGTATGACATATACTCACACAGTAGACATATGTACGCTTCCATGCACAGGCACATACGCAGGCACACACACAAGCACGCACACACACACACACACACACTCACACACACACACACCCACACACATAACATAAACATAACACAAACAATCAAAAATTTCTCAGAATTATGAACAGGCAAGATGGAGGTGGGGTTGTATAAAATTAATTTTACATGTGAAATCTATGAACTAATCATGTTTTGGGACTTGTTGTCTAGCAGATACCAGTGAGAATTGAGTGTGGATAATGCAATTTAGTGAGACAGTTAGAATCATATAGGCCTTTCAGCGTGATTTCTTTTTGTGGAAAAAATGTGCTGGACTGGGCGGCGGTCATATTTTGTACCGCTCTGCGGTACATCTAGTTTTATGTTGCATTTGTCTTTCTTTCATTGGCAATGTCTTTCATAGTTTCATAGATATACACTTACGCATTTCATAAACTTTACTATATTTCTCTCTTTCATTTGATAACCTGTTTAATCTTCCCAAACTTCTTTGGACTGTCACACTTCATGGACTAGCTATATCTATTTCTGTCATATTCTGTCTATTCTGTCTGATAGGCTTACATACTTCATGGGGTTTAAATGGACTTCCATGGTCATGTTTAACAATGAATTCCAGCTAAGCTTTCAAGGTGGCAACCAGTAGTGTTCTCAGGGAAGTCTCAGTGATCTCCATCACCACTCTAGGAAAAATGTAATGCCTCTAAGAACAGGTCTTTTTTTTCATAAGCATTGAGCAATTGGGTTATAGGACATGTTTTGAATGTTTTATCTGGTAGCCCATGTACAGTAGTGGTGCATTTTACCATTATCCATTTGTAAGGGGGAAAAGCAGTAATCTGCCAGCCTTGTTCTTCTCCTCCGACACAAAATGGAGGATCATGCCTCTCTAGGGCCATTGTGCTGAGAGGACAGCGGATGCCGAACAGGATGGCATTTTCCCTCCCCTCCCCTCCTGTCAGGCCGCTCTGTGACTACACAACCAGATCCAGACACCAGGGCCACTCCAAAATATCAGCTCCCACTGAGCAGCAGAGCTCGGGGTCCACATCCAGGTCCTGAGAGAGGGGATGGACGAGGGGAGGGACAGGAAGGGGGCTCATAAACAGGGCTGAGCACTAACATCCAGGGTATATGGTCTGGGCAATCCTACTGGCCATGTGTGGGGTTCATGGGAAATTTGCAATTGCAATTGGATGTAGTTGTATACATATTTTTATTCTCTTTATTTTCAGATATTGAGGGGTCCTGAAAAGTTTGAAAATTATAATTTTATGTAAGAATGCATTGTATTGTGGGGGGGTGGTGGTGGGATAAAAAAAAGAAAAAAGAATGCATTGTATATTTATTTACATAATTAAATAACTTATGGTCCATATTGTACTCTTTATACTTGAATATGCTACAAATAGTGCACATACTGTAAGCAGACAGAGGCACTACTTGGGCTCTATTGTAATGCACACAGCACATGGTACACTCATTTGCAGGGCAAGACATCTGATCTAAACTTAGATCTCCATTATGAGAGATAATTTAAGGATGGCAGATCTGTGTCATTCTGAAATGATATTTTTTTTAGCTGAGGCCCTATGGCAACAAAGAAACTTAATTAGTGTGATAATCATAGAGTATACAGCGGTGCAGGAGTTGTAATTAAACAGATAAAGCATTCCTGAAGTAAACTTTAATTAGTCTAGCATAGCATACAACGTGGGAGAAAGTATGGAAAATGTATAAGGCGTTTAACCTCAATATTAACATCAGCTAACATGAGCTCTATTCTAGGAGGCAACAATTACGCCTCACTATGATTGTCATTCCTTCACAATTAACTTTACCATATGGTGATGGACTGGGATATATATACAGTGTGTTTTAACTCAGCAGAGTACTCAACTCTCTCAACAGGTTAAAAGAGAAGTTCGGTGTGATATTGACGTAAAGTGTGTTGAAACATGATACCGAGTGTGAACTTTTGTCTCATAGCTCGGCTTGTCCCCTGCACACTGAAATCTGGTGCTAGTTAGCGGATACTACCAACAGGTTTTCATTGGGGGTGCATCGGGCATCGGGCTAGCCATGTAAATAAATCACTGTTTTACACCATTTACGAGGTTCAAAGTAGCTCCACACTTCAATGGTAGACTTCCGAGGGGCCTGACATTTAAAACGAGACATTGACAACTTTGAAAAAGCACTGGTAGTTTATTTACAAGACTGGAATGCATGGATTCCAGTTGCTTCCAGTAGCAGCAACTGGAATTCATGCATTTCCACAGAATTATTTTTGGAATCTGATCCCTTATCATACCTGTTCATTCGTACTCGCCGCTCGACTTATCGTGACTAAATTTAAGATGGCGGCAAATGGTAAACTTCCTGAAGGTACTGTCTGTATAAATCGTCTTGTAAACTAGATGTACCGCAGAGCGGTACAAAATATGACCGCCGCCCAGTCCAGCACATTTTTTCCACAAAAAGAAATCACGCTGAAAGGCCTATATGATTCTAACTGTCTCACTAAATTGCATTATCCACACTCAATTCTCACTGGTATCTGCTAGACAACAAGTCCCAAAACATGATTAGTTCATAGATTTCACATGTAAAATTAATTTTATACAACCCCACCTCCATCTTGCCTGTTCATAATTCTGAGAAATTCTTGATTGTTTGTGTTATGTTTATGTTATGTGTGTGGGTGTGTGTGTGTGTGAGTGTGTGTGTGTGTGTGTGTGCGTGCTTGTGTGTGTGCCTGCGTATGTGCCTGTGCATGGAAGCGTACATATGTCTACTGTGTGAGTATATGTCATACGTATGATTACTGTGAATGTGTGTGTGTGCGTGTGTATCTGTTTGTGCACATGTGTGCACATGAAATGGGTTAACATGACCCCTGGAGGCAAATATACGGAAAAAAATGGTCATCCTAGGCCCTACAGTTCTCAAGATATTCACAGAGAACTGTGTCTGGCCTACCCTCCTTTCGGGGGGTCCAGTCCAGCGGGGGGGCTACAGATCAAAACGAAAAATGACGGTTCCATGCTATCCATGTGGGGGTACATGCCCACCAAGTTTTGTGTACCCCGGTCTTTCAGTGTCCCGGGAATCCTTGTTGGTGTACGTCACTAAATGTACACATAAATTATTTTATTGTAAGGCCCCCCATGAACGAAAGTACACAAAACTTGGCATGCATTCGGAGGGTGTCATAATGATCCTACACTTTCAATTTCGTGCAGTTTTGACCATGTCAGCCAGAGATATTGTGATGAAAACACCTACATTTTTGCTTTTAAATTTTTAACTAGGTGGCGCTATACATGAAATAAGTGGTAATGGGATGGGTTGACATGGCCCCTTGAGATCAACATACAAAAAAAAGGTGGACCTCCTAGGCCCTACGGTTCTCGAGATATTCACAGAAAACTGTCTCCGGCCACCTACAGGCCAGTTGGTGTATAGTAACATAAATTAATTTATTGTGTGGCCCCCCATGAACGGAATTCCACGAAACTTGGCGTGCATTCAGAGGGTGTCATAATGATCCTACACTTCCAATTTCGTGCAGTTTTGACTATGTTAGGTCACAGATACCTGCGATTACAACACCTCATTTTTACTTTTTTGTGTTTAACTAGGTGGCGCTATACATGAAATGAGTGGTTATGGAATGGGTTGACATGGCCCCTTGAGATCAACTTACAAAAAAAAAATGGTCCTCCTAAACCTTACGGTTCTCGAGATATTCACAGAAAACTGTGTCTGCCCTACCCTCCTTTCGAGGGGTGCAGTCCAGCGGGGGGGCTACAGATCAAAACGAAAAATGATGGTTCCATGCTATCCATATGGGGTTACATGCCCACCAAGTTTCGTCTACCCCGGTCTTTCAGTGTCCCGGGAGTCATTGACGGAAATTTGGACATGCGAAAAAGAAAAAAAAAAAAAAAAAAAAAAAAAAAAATCTGACTAAACCTATATGACCGCCGCTTCGCTGCGCGGCGGTCATAATAAACTAGCCACAGTGACTGTTGGAGGCTTATGAGGTTTGTGTGTCTGCTCATTTCTCTCCCTTAGGACAGGTCCGGAGCTGGACAAAGGGGGACACATCTATTTGCATATCACAGACTTTTTTTTCAATCATGCAGGCACTCTGGGCTCTTTTCTTGGCTGTGCACAGCGTCCCTCCATTTTGTCACTGTGCAATATCAATCTTGCTTTTGTCAGTTAAATGAGAGGCCTTGTTCTTGGTTGCAGTTGGCTGATTTTCTTTATTAAATGAATAAGCCTTGACTCAGTGAATGTGACGCCTGTGCTCAGATGCTGAATGTTTTATGGAGTAAAGGATGCAGTTTGTCTGGCCGATGCATATTGTGGCTTGATCAAAACCTGACATTTTTGACCAGGTCTTGTAGGTGTAGTAGTAGAATAGACACTATATGAATGTTCACTTATAGACTCCATGGAGTCACTCTGTGCAACCCCCTTCCTACGCCCCACTCCATCCCCCTCTCCCCCTCTCTGTGGAGTACATGAAGTCAATGGAAGTGGAAGGAGCCATCTCTGACATTCTGTTTCAATGCATCTTGAAGTAGAATTTGTACTTGTAGTGTGAGCGAAACCCTAAACCCCACTGTTCTCTTTTGATTACCATATATTTCACAATGCTCTTTTCAGATCTCATATTTCAGATAATTCATATTCTGAATGTGTTTGGTGCTGATATTGTGAGTTAAAATCAACAACCGAGGCTGGCTGGCTGGTTTGCGCGTGATTGATGGGAATATTGAGCCTTCCATCTCACCACTCCCAGGAACCAGGCCAGCCGGAGATGAGAAAGGAGACGGAATTCAGCACTGTGCGCGGAATACAGTATTCCATCAACCACCCCGACTCAAGTGAGGGCTTCATCACAGCAGATTCTCCGCCGTAGCACCATGTTGAGTAAGTTTTGTTCGCTGAGTATGGGTTTCTATGGGTACTAAACTCCATTGTGCCATGTCTTCCATTGGTGTGATTGTGTTTGACGGCTTTATCCAACTACAATCCAGACAAAAACAAACCCCGGGGAATGAGGGAGTATTGATCTCTCTCTCTCTCGGGAAAACAGGTTTAACCAGACAGGCCCAGCTGTAGAGCTTTTTGCAGAAGCCTGTTTGTGCCACAATCGAGTCATCCCCTTTTAGAGGATGCTTAATGTCTTCTGAGAATTGTAAAGAATGGAAGTACAAACAAGAACGGCACATTTCAATTCTAACAACAAGATTATGTCTATTGGAAGCGGTCTGAAAACAAACAGACACAGCTTTGGGGTTAAATGTGTATCATCATTTCAATGTAGAGCATTTCATTTTATCCTATCAAAGACATCTGCTGTCACACATTTATGTAGCTACACCTGGAGCGATCTGGTCACATGCTTTTACTTCTGACATAGCATATTTGTATGCAGAATTCTGACATGTGATTATTAAATGTATGGATAAATATTGTTTAGCCTTAAATCAAACTGCATTTACATGCTTACAACCCAATGGCATATTTGAACAGTGGAAGAGGCACTGCATGTGTGCAGACAGTGTGCATAATTGGACAGTTAACATTTCATCTAACACTGTGTGTGTGAGTGTGTGTGTGTGTGTGTGTGTGTGTGTGTGTATGTGTGTCTGTGTGCACAGGCACGCTTGTGTGTGCGTGTGTGTGTGTGTGTGTGTGTGTGTGTGTGTGTGTGACAGAGAGAGTGAGACAGACAAACAGTGACAGTGCCACAGCCTGGGAGGGGGAGGAGAGTATTTTTGGTAACTGGAGGGTAAGAGAATGCACACAGTGTTTGGCAACAGATTACAGACGTGTCTGTGCTCAGCGCCTGTGGATTTGGTCCAGAGAGAGAGAGAGAGAGAGAGAGGCCTGTGGTCTGGCCACCCAGATTAAGAGTCCTAAGGCAAACGGTCCTAAAACGCTTCCCCATGTGCCGGCTGCCCCAGTCGGGGGGATTAGGGCCAGTGTAAACATTGCAATCGTCACTCTACATTATTGGGATCGCACGTCAGCCAGCTCTTTCCCATCTCTCACCACCTATTTCATCATCGCCATTATCATTACTGTCATCATCATCATCATCATTGTCATCATTATCATCATCATCATCATCATCATCATTATCATCACCATGACGGCTTCAGATGCAAAATAAAAAATGCAAATATTCACAGATACTGAGATTATCAACATCACCTGCTGATACTGTTAACCCCAATTTATGGTAAGGATTAAGGTTAGGGGTTGAATTTAGTTAAGGTGATGTTCAACAAAACGTTTACTTTATTTTACACCCAATTAGAATCTTATCAGATGATATATTTGTCTTTGTGGATGGACTATCCAAGCGTTACCAACATTTGTTTTGGCAGGCTAAAAAACACTTAATCAGTGGGGAGGCATGCACCTTTGAGCAGTTATGTCTTCAGCACAGACATAATTAAATACTCTCAGAGGATTGTTCATCCTTATTTCTGTCTCTCTCTGTGGCTCATATTGTGTTGTCTGCCTACTGTACCGCCTGTCTAGACATCCCATCCCATGTGTGTGTGTGTGTGTGTGTGTGTGTGTATGTGTTTGCGTGTGTGTGTGTGTGTGTGTGTCGTGAAACTTGTTAGATAGAGACACTGAGAGGGAACATTGCAACCTGTTCCAGTGTTGGTCTGCAGAGATTTGCGTAGCCACAATTGCATTCAATTGAGAATAAATCTTTAAATAAATTTAATCAGCAACCTGGCTACCAACAAATGGCTCATATGCTTTCTATCTGAACAGCTATTCATAGAAGAATGATACAAATCACTATGCATTTAATGTAGACATGTCACTCAAAAACCTTTCTGAATACATTTTTGTTAGCATACCATATGCATTTTTGCACAGTGCTGGAACATTTTGGTACAATTGTAGCTCAAGTCAAAATGGCTATTGTAACTAAATAATATGTAACATAATTTAGTATGCAATATATTTTGAAGATTGAAACCGACTTGTTGAAACGGGTCCTTTAAGGAATATAACAGCAGACACACAGTTCTTTCAAAATAGTCTTGAATAGTAACATTCTATCTATCACGTTCTAAGATTCTAACCATATCATTATGAATCATTACATTTTTTTCACATAACATAACATTCTAACTAGCGAAATTATGATGGCTTCTGGTAGTTTGATCGGTAGTATGAAGTATACAGTATGCACAAAGTGTAAAAGGGAACGTGTGTAAGCTATTACAGTATTATAACATGTTAGTAAATGAATGCTACAGTGATATACAGTGTGTAATTGCATTGCTCTGTTAAGTTACATTCTCACAATTCCCTTCACACAAAAGGATCAATAAATAAAGACTGGACATGCTGCCATGTCAAGTGTTCAAATCAGCACAAGGTTTGCTTAAAACCCATCCGGTTGGCTAGCATGCATTCCATTTTGTATTCCTTGACTCACCAGAAGCTTTCATTGGCATTGAAGTAGAGTTGTCCATTTGTTTTGTCAGGGTCTGCTGGAGTGCAATGTTCCAGGGTGACCTGGCGTCTGTGAACCTGAATGTGCTGCTCTACAGGGGCCGTCTCATTAAAGCCGCGTCCTCGCCGGCCGGCCGGCTGGGAACCCTTCGATTAAAGAGCCGTCGATAATGTTGAAGCGGCAGGATTTGTCTCCCCCTGTTTATTTTCATCCGCTGCCATTTTAGTGGCGCTGAGCAATATTTCCCCTAATGAGTGGGGCCTGGGAACGCTCGGCTGGACACACAAAGTAAACAGAGCGTCCACTCCGCCCGACTCTGTGCTGAGGGTTGGTGGCAACAACCAGCGCCAAGCGCCAAGTTCCCCCTCCTCTGGACACCGAAACTGTCTCATTTACTCTGTTAACAGAGCCAGTTCTCTCGGCTTGAATCATGTCATATAATTTCACTCTCTCTCTCTCTCCTTTATTCTTCATTTCATATCAAACACAATTTTTGCCGTTTTTTTCTTCTTGCTCCATGCCCCTCTGTTTCTGGCTGTGTTTATGTATATTTCAAGTTTGTCTCTGTTCTGTCTCCCCTCGTCCTTGCCCTGCCCCCCCTCTCTCTCTCTACTACACCTTTCTCTCTCCATCCGTCTATTTCAGCATTGGCCATGCTGTCCCTCTCCCTCTGTGTCTGTCTCCCAGCATCAGGATATTTGTCCATCTGTCACTTCCTCGCGCTGTCTCATCAGCTCGTCCACAGCGTCCTCACGGTCAACACCCTGGCACGCTCACGAGATCTGTCAGAATAACATGCAACAAAAGCAGTCAGCCAGCCTGCACCAAAGCCAAGCGCTCTGAGGAGACGAGCCATCCACACAGTTGCGCAAACATCTATTACTAAACTCATTGCATATCGTCATCCCACGGAGAGAATTTGGGAGTTGTTCAGAATGCAAATGGTTTCTCTCTCTTTATCTGTTTCTTACACACACACACACACACACACACACACACACACACACACACACACACACACACACACACACACACACACACACACACACACACACAGACACACACACAAACACACATTAGAAAAAAAAAATACAGAGAGAGGCCCACACTGCATTGCAAGTGAGACACATTCTCGAGACACACGTCTTTATGACGGATCCTTTAATAGATGATTAGTGATGCCAGATTTGCCGATAAACCCACGCTCTTGACAGAATGATATCTGCAAATGAAGAGGTACTGAGGGAATCCTAGCTTAGGCATCCTGATTAATCATTAACAGCGGTGTGGAATAGGGTTATTAAGAGGACATGCTTTCAAAGCAGCCCCACAAAGTATTAATCATCTTAAGACTCATGCGAGGGAATGGCAATTATTTAGTGCTAAGAATGGCACCAGATTGAAATATTAAAACATTAGGCTATATATGGTGAAAGACTGTATCCACTTTAAATATTTTCTGGTTCTTCAATATTTCCTATTGCTTAGAGGAAAGGATATCTTGTTTATTCTTCAGAGTAGTGTGGTGCAGCAGTTACTATATTCTTATTTTGTCTTTAGAAAAACAAAAACAAATGGCCATTATTTAAACAGGAAAATATCAACATATATGCAACACTTATATGTGAACTTTGTTGCTCTGTTTGTCATGCCATGAGTTCAGAGTTTAAGGAGACTCTAACCTTGATGGTGGCATTTTTGTTACGCTGGATGCATGTGTGTCTTCAGTGGCAGAAAGAGACTCCACAGTGTGTCTAATAAAGACATCAACCCCCACTGTGTGGTTATGTCAGGCCTTTGTTCCCGTGGTGACCCGAGTCACTCAGCAGGAAGTCTCTCGTTTGCACACTGGTGATGATAGAGCCCTGATGAGACATTGTGTCACAACACGTGTACAAACAGACACACACACACACACACACACACACATACAGAGACACACACAGGCACAAAGACACACACACAGGCACACAGACACACACACACACACACACATACATGTACACAGACACACATGCACACACACACATGCAACACTCCCACACACACATACACTCACATCACTACAGGTCTTAAAGGAGAATTCCGGTGTGATTTTGACCTAAAGTGTGTTGAAACATATTACCGAGTGTGAACGTATGTCTCCTAGCTCATTTCGGCTTGTCCCCTGCACTCAGAAATCTGGCGCTAGTTTGCCAATGCTACCAACAGTTTTTCGATGGGGGTGCCTCGGGCATCGGATGAATTTAGTCACGATAAGTCGAGCAACGAGTAAGAATGAACAGGTATGATAAGGGATCAGATTCCAAACATAATTCTGTGGAAAATCATGGTGTGTGTGTCTTTGTGTGTGTGTATGTGTGAGTGTGTGTGAGAGAGTGCATATGTGTTTATGAGAGTGTGTGTGTGTGTGTGTGTGAGTGAGTGTGTGTCTGTGTGAGTGTGTGTGGGTGTATGTGTGTGTGTATGTGAGAGAGAGTGCATATGTGTTTGAGAGTGAGTCTGAGTGTGTGTGACTGTGTGTGCGTGTGTGGGTGTATGTGTGTGTGTCAGAGGATCTCTGTTGTCACCTCACACCATCTGCCTCATTACCTACATGCCTGCGGCCATACTAAAATCTCCAGCGCGGTCTCGTCTGCTCGGCCCGGCTCTCCTGACACGCTTGTGACATTTCGGCATGCGCCGTCGACAGTGGCAGTGGCACGGTACGCATATGCTGGAACGACACCCTCCCCCCCTCTGGTCACCGGTCAGTGAGGTCTCATCCCGCTTTTAAGAGTGAATCACATTTCACAAGGTTACGACCAGGGCCCTGCTCTCGCAAACGTTAATCGTTTCTCCGCTGACACTCTCCACGCCTCGCTTTTTTTTGTCAAGGGTGGGTGTGTGTGTGGGGGGGGGGGCAGGGGGGGGGGGCACCCTGCTGAATATAGAATATGGTACACGCTGTCCGTTAGCCTTGAGTGAAGCCCAAACAACAGAGGGATACTTTGAGCCCAGTCAGAATCTGTCGAGCACACATTAGGAAAACAAGGCTGTCGAGTTTCTGCATGGCGCCAGCAGCGCTTCCCAAACTGTCATGAGAGATTGAACCGAGGATTGTTTAAACAAAACGTACAGTATGCCTTTGCACAGTGGCACAGAGCGGAGGGAAAAAACAGCCTGAAGCCAGAACCGGTTAGACTTTAAAACGCCTTTTCCACCTTATTCAGGGAGACAGCTAGCCAAAAAAAAGGCTGCCACCCGCCTGTTCACCTCCCCATGTGTGGATGTGTTTGATATGGCCAGCTTCAAAGCCGCCAAATATACTTTTTCTTAATTATGCCCGACGATAATAATTTTTTTAAAAGGGCCTGAGTAAATCATTAATGCTGCCATCAAAACGCTGACCGTGGCTTTGGTTCTCAGAAGAGCCCGATGCAATAGGGGAGGCTGCACAAGCCCTGCCATTCAACACAGTTCACTAAAACATCCCTGAAGGAACAACAGCTCTTTACCATGGAGATATACTTTTTTCATGAGTTGAAAACTCATTTCAAAACATTTCAAAGTTTACTGTGTATTATTCATGACAGATATTTTACTGTGTATTATTTATGACAGATATTCCAAACAGGCCAACATTTAGATCTCAGTGTTCCAATAGGCTTCCAAGGACTCATGACATGTTGAGTTAAAACTGGAAAGGAAAATCACTTTGTTTCTGCCTGAACAGTCCCCTGTAATTGGTCACCTGCTCCCTTTTCTATTCCATTTCTATTTCCATGTCATTTCCTGAATGTAATTTTGTCTGGACATCTTGTCCACTCTAAGCCAGTGTGCCTCTGCCCTTTGCATACGTTTCATTAAACAGCTCAATAATGAGGCCCAGAGTAAGTGGCCATAAGGTCAAATGTACATCTTAGCTCCCACTCTAAGCCATCAGTGGACCATCATTCCTGCAAGTAATATGTTTCGTAAAGAGGAAGTTTTTAGTCACAGTAAATTACCAGATGGCACGCAGACTGGATACTCATCATATTATCACATGGCAGACAGCCTAGTCTATTTCTCACCATGCTACATATCCACACCAACAACCCTCTGCCTTGTGGATTTTGCAGGGTCCCTCTGTCATCACGTGGACGTCCCAAACCTCTACATACTTCTCCCACCATCTGTCTCAGGCCGTAATCTGATTGATGTGTTCTATCAGTGGTGTGTTGTCTTTTCAGCCTCATCCAGAATGGCCTGGTCCAGTGCCTGACTGTTATATTGTCATGGCCAGTCCTGAAATGAGCATTCCCCTGTGTGCCTTAGTTCCTTTCCTCCAATCAGGAGTCACTGTCATGCCCTGAAGATGACCATTAGATTCCCTGACATATTGGCCGGTGAATGGATCCACCTGCATTATTCATCGTTCATTTCAGCCAATTACCGAGTCACATAAACAGGCAAAGTTAATGCACAGTTATTTGGAAAGGTGGGGTTGAACCAAGCACATTGACTTCTTCTCTTCTTTGTTTAATGGTCAAATTAACATTTAAACATGCCTACTGGCAGCAGCATGTTACTGGTATGGAGAGAGTATCTCACTGAACATAACATTCATTGGCTATCACAGGTGCTATGTGTTGAGGCTTTTTACATTTACTTACAGTAATACCATATAGTTGCTGGTTACTTCCACAAGCACTGATTTTGCTGTTCATTTCTGTAATTCAGGAAAGATCATCTTGTTGTTGTGACCATGGATTTGGCCTGTTCAGTTTGAGTTGCCAAGACCAGAAAAGAAGTTATCAAGCCAAAACTTGGAAAGACCCCAGAAAACATCAGCCACAAGCTGAGCGTTTTGATGAGCACAACAAATGTTAAGTCTCTCTGCTCTCTCAGTCTCTCTCTCAAACACACACACACATGCAAACACACAGACACACACACACTCGGGTGCACACACTCACACACACATAAAGACTCTCACACTAACATCAGCATCTTGGGAAGGGAACAGGCTGACTGGGTTTAATTTGATAGTATCGATCCTCACGGCGGGACCGAGCCAGAGGTGAAGAGGCTATCAGAGCTACTCAGGTCCTTCATTGTTACATCACCGCTCCTGCCGCTATAAGCATCACCCCTCCAGACCTTACTGGCCGATTACAGCACATAACAGCGTGGCGTAGGCTACACGTCGAATGGCTTTTTCAATCTACTATCAATTTGACTTTATTAGGGATGATAAAAATGCTACAGTAAATGCCACACAGGCTGCATTTTACTGCAAATGACTTATGATGTACTGTAGATGTACGGTTTTGACTTTCAAGAAGAAAAGAAAGGAGAACAGAGAGAGAGAGAAAAGAAGAGAGAGACTGAGCGAAAAGTCAAGAAAGCTCAAGGTCAAAAAATGCACAAATTCCAGATGAATAGAATCAAATGAAGTCCTCTTGCCTGGGGCAAAGACTTTATTCAGAATTCAAAGCTCAATAGGCCCATTGTGTTGAATGCTTAAACATATGAATGGATTCCTCCTATCAAACAACAAAAAAAATATAACTTTATTTATGAGTACAAGTATGGCTGAAGTAGTGAAAAGTTTTTGCTCCCGAAGGAGATGATAGTGTGAGTAAGGCCCCCAGGGGCCAGTTCCTCCTCTGGTGGCCCCTCCTTGGGCCCCCTCCATCTTAGTAATCCCAGTGGCCACTGAGGCGTTGTGTTATCTGGACACTCCGCTGTCCTCTCTCAGGGCTGACGTGCC
>NW_027468620.1:22785179-22792679 GCF_046254945.1 Alosa pseudoharengus | reverse complement strand
AGGAGAGGCAGTGGAAAGTGTCCCCAAAACGCCTGTTGGGGAATGGAGAGCTGCTTCCATTTGAGGCCCGAGCTCACTTGCCCTTTCATGGTGATAACCTATGCATGGATATAGCTCCCACTGGAGAAGCCTCCTCCCCCCTTCTCCTCCTCTTCCTCCTCCTCTTCCTTCTCCTCCTCCTCTTCATTCTCCTTCTCCTACTCCTCCTTCTCTTCCTCCTCCTCCTCCTCCTCCTCTTCCTTCTCCTCCTCCTCTTCATTCTCCTACTCCCCCTTCTCCTCCTCTTCCTCCTCCTCTTCCTCCTCCTCCTCCTCTTCATTCTCCTTTTCCTACTCCCCCTTCTCCTCCTCTTCCTCCTCCTCTTCCTCCTCCTCCTCCTCCTCCTCCTCCCCAACCACTGGTACCACTGGTGCCACTGCTGCTCTTCCTCTAGAATGCTTCACATCAGTCCATAAGAGACCACTTGTAGAACTGAAGTGCTTTCAAATGTACTCTCTCTTTTAATCCAGGATGAGATTCAGGCTGTGATTCTTGCGCAAGATCTCTCAAACACACCAATAATATTCAGTATTTACATGATCTTTGGATACAAGAGAATGTGCATGTATATCTCTGCACGTACTGTGTGCATATTATTCTGTGTGTGTGTGTGTGTGTGTGTGTGTGTGTGTGTGTGTGTGTGTATTTGTGCACAGCCACTGAGGGGAACAGGTCACTAAGAAAACCAATGAAGGAAGAGCTGACGGCTATTTGTCACACTTCGGGGGTCATGAGACTAGTATTTATCAGTCCACGGGTCAATAGCCACAACAATCCACTCACTTCCTCATTCAAACTGGGCAAAGCTGTATTGATTTGAATGTGAAATGAATGTAGTCTCATTACATGACTATTGATGGAAACAGTCAGCTAAAACATGCTGGGCACAAACTATTTCAAATCCCATTAGTTTATAATTTCAGTTGGCTCTAATTCAAGTTGTATGTGCAAACTGAAATGTTTATAAGCTATGTTTTTACAGTGTGTATACATTTTTGTTACATACGATAACCAAAATCATGTTCTTTGAGTCTTTGAGTCTTTTAATGTGTATACATGTCCCATGTTCAATCTCTGGCATCTGCACACACACACACACACACACACACACACACACACACACACCACACACACACACACATACTGCAATAAGTCCTTAATGCTGCTAGCTCGAGTCAAATTTCAGGATTTTGAAATGAGATGAAGCCCCACAGATACACAGTAAAGCTCTGCTTCTTTAATTCTCTACCTCTCTCTCTCTCTCTCGCTCCCTCTCCCTCTCTTGCTCTCTCTCTCTCTCTCTCTCTCTCTCTCTCTCTCTCTCTCCCTCTCTCTCTCTCTCTCTCATCTCCTGCCCACGCGGGCTCTGGGGAGGATTTGTTCCACTGCAGCTTTCGCGAACTTTGCGGCTGCTGATGCTTCCGCCGATGGCCGTGGTGATGACACAGCGCTGCTCTCTCATCAGGCTCGCCCCTCTGCCCCTCTGCCGCTCTGCTCCTACTCACACACTACACAACCGGAGTGAGACCGTAACCCTCCCAGCCTAGGAGCAGGAGGACGAGAAAGAGGAGGAGAAGGAGAGCTATAGACCCTTTCAAGAGAGTTCCATTATCAGCATCATAGTTGGCCCCACAAGCCTCCGTTTGAACATTCCATATGTTATCTTAATGCAGAGGAAGTAGTTCGGGAACCAAATTGTTTTTGTTTTTATTGTTGAAAGGGTCTATAGGTACACTGTAGGTAGTGGGGGAATACCCGTCCACTGGCTCGGGGATCGGCTGGTGAGGCCTTTGGCTCGGGGGTCGATTGGCTTGGCCTTGGTTGTGTGGGCGAGCAGACTGACTCTGGTCCACACACCTGGCCACCCACGCCTGCCTGGTGCAGCTCTCCCCTCCTGTGCGTGTGTGTGCGCTTAGTCATCCAGTGCTCCTGCTCCCACCCAGTACAGCTCCAGGGGGATGGTGATGAATGAAACATCTAATAGGGGAGAAATTAGTTTTTTGTTTCCGTGTTTGTTTCTGTTTGTCTGTGTGTGTGTGTGTGTGTGTGTGTGTGTGTGTGTGTGTGTGTGTGTGTGTGTGTGTGTGTGTGTGTGTGTGTGTGTGTGTGTGTGTGTGTGTGTGTGTGTGTGTGTGTGTGTTTGTATGTGTGTGTGTGTGTCTGTCAAAGAGAGAGAGAGAGAGAGATTTTTTTCAGTCACAAAGCTGCAAAGGGGTTCAACTTTCTCACAAAAGCTTTAGGATATGAATAAATAAACACAGTCTCTCTCTCTCTCTCTCTCTCTCTCTCTCTCTCTCTCTCTCTCTCTCTCTATCTAACTAGGGAGTTTGGCTGCAACACAGTTTTTGCAGTCTTGTCGTTTAGCACACATTTTCCATTGTAGAATGTAACGCTTCCTCAAGTGCAGTAACACAACCTATTAAACAATCATGTAAATATTTCAGATTCAGAAAAGCCAAAACTTCACAGCCTTTTTTTTTTTTTGGGGGGGGGGGGGTTACAGGCATTTGAAAACAAAATACAGTTCTCAGATAAATAAGTCTAAAAAAGTGAAGTGGCATCTATTTATATGGCACACAAATACAATTTTCCATTTCCAAATGCGAGCCTTGAGTATTCCGCTGAGGGGGAGAGAGAGGGTATGGGTGGGCCTCTCCAGGTGGGGTCTGAAGAAAGAGGGGGGAAACGAGGAGAATAGAGCAGCTGGTGCAGAAGAACTGGAGTGTCTGTGTGTGTGTGTGTGTGTGTCCGTCCGGATATAGTGTTAAGGGGGTAGTTAAGGAAGATGGGCTAAACGGGAGAGAAAAAAACAGGGAGGATGTAAATAGATGTCGCGCTTTCTTCCAACCATCTATCTGCTCAAAACTAAACTGTGACAGGAAGTCATCTGTCACCGTGAGAATCTCATTTCCTGTTTGTCTTGGGATGCAAATGAGAGCCAAAGGAGCTCTGTCTCCGAGGGCCTCCCAATCAGTCGTCTTTGTTTACCCATCCTGCAGGGAGAAAATGCAATCTTATCACGCCATTTGTCTTGCTTTTCAGGGTGCATCTGATGGTTATCTCGCCAAAATACAATTCTGATCACTTAATTGAATTGGCTTTGGGATGCCCGTGTCCACGTTTGATGGGGAATTACTCAAGCAAACAATTAATGTTATGTCTTAATTGTCACTTACTATTCCAAAGATTAACCTTAATCTGGCTAATTTGTGTATTTTTAGATTAGTGTTTGTGTATTTGAGCTCCCTTGACAAATGCACCAATAGCTGTACTTGATAAACAAATAATATAGCAAACAATATAAATGACCACGGCAAATAAACAAATGGAATAATATTGTGCTGTCAGATTGTAAATGAGACATCAGATGAAACATGGAAACACACGTGGAGATGGCTGCAGTCTGTGCAGTCTGTGTGGTGAAGGGGCTTCTGCGGTTGCCGCCGGAGTTCGCCCGGAGGGCATCAGCTGTTTCGGCTCACTCTGCTCCCGAAGCGCTCGAGGCAAACGATGCTCGGTTGTGGTGGAGGCGGAACGCGCCTGTGTTCTGAGCATGCTCGGACATCTCCCACTGGCATCCGTGTGACATTCTGGGAAATTAGCCTTACCGCTGCCCGTACAGCATGTTGACACAAATTAGCACAGAAACATACACGTGTGTGCATACACATATGCATGCAAGCATGCGCTCGCACACACACATGCACACACACACACACACACACACACACACACACACACACACACACACACACACACACACACAGTACACACACACACAAATATACGAATCCAGACAAACACACACAGAAATGCATGCATCCATACAAGCATATGGGCACACTTACACACAGAAACACATAAACACACACATAAACACACTCACACATCTACAGAAACAGAAGAGAGACATTTTTTCAGACTGGACCGTGGGCCTCCTGATGTTTGGGAGTGGGTGGTGGAAGTGTGTAATGAGAGCAGAGCAGGCCCCTGCATGGTGTCTGGTTACCTCACAACAGGCCCCCCAACTCCCAGCATGGAGGTTCACCCCCAATGGGCCGCAGATCCCCGCCCGCTTACAGGGCACAGCGGCACGGAGAAACATGTGGCCATGAATAAGCAACAGCCCATGACGCAGCCGCTGCCCACAGATGTTGCCCCTGGCTGCTCCAGACGTGGTGCCCACTCTAATGGCTCGGGGTAGAGGCAGTGCTTATGTTAATCTGTCTGGACACTGAGAGAGAGAGAGAGAGAGAGAGAGAGAGAGAGAGAGAGAGAGAGAGAGAGAGAGAGAGAGAGAGAGAGAGACGAGAGAGAGAGAGAGGAAGATAGAGATAGAGAGAGAGAGAGAGAGAGAGAGAGAGAGAGAGAGAGAGAGAGAGAGAGAGAGAGAGAGAGAGAGAGAGAAAGAGAGAGAGAGAGAGAGAGAGAGAGAGAGAGAGAGAGAGAGAGAGAGAGAGATGCATGGTATGTTTTCTAAACTTGCCATTTATTCATCAGGCAATGTGCATATCAACTACCTCATGGTTTCCCACTGACATTTTATATTTGTATGTCTGTATTGTTTGTCAAATTAAAAAATCAAAAGTGATGATTTCTGTAACTATACTGGTGCCTCAAAGACAGTTTTCCTCAATTCCAGTTGAATTTCAGTTCAGCTGCTGTAAGAGCATTGATATAATTCTTCATTGTCCTCGGGAACATGGTGGGGGATGTGGCGGGCCTTTAAATGTTTAAAATGAGTTAAATAGGCATCACATTAATTATGCACAAGCAGCAGAGACTGGAGATTTAAAGGGGCGAGGCTGAGGCATGTGAAATATTCAGGAGCCGTGTGTATTGTGTGCCTTTCATCTCAGTGTGGTGGCATGTGCATGGACAAATGTGAGGAGGGTGGCATAAACTAGAGATGAAACACATTCTCTCATTCAGATTTGTTAGAACTCACTACCCCGCTTAGACAAACTAACACACAAACACACTATTAAACACATTAAATGCACACACATATACACACACACACACCTCACCTCCAACACAAATGCCAACAGCAAGTGGATGCATATCTTTAAACACATTCATGAATGTGGCAAAAATGATTCTTAGTTTAGTTATGAGTTTTCAATTCAGTTTATGGTGCCAGGGCAGGGGACACACCTCGAACTAGGTACAATCGATTGGGTTTTTTTTTTTTTTTGTCTTTTTATACCGACAGTACTCGGTGACCTCGAGAAACAGAGATCTATGTGAAAAATCGCTGGATTTTTCCTTTAATGCTTGCTAATTAAGAAATTAGGTTTTTATCAAGCAAAATCCAACCACTCTGCTGTATGTGATGTGTAGGTGAACTGAAATCAGAATCACTCCTGGAACCCAAACGAGCCAGATGAGATATGAATGACCTGCATCATGAATGCTTCCTAACCCTCTGACATTTTCAGGATTTTTTTTTTTTTTCAATTTCATAATGATTGAATTTGAGGTAATAGAAAGAAAAAGAAATGTTTTGCAACACATTTTAGCTGTCTCCACTAACCAAAATAAATCCATAAATGCTCCCCCCCTCCCCATTGCTCTTTCTTTCTTTTTCTCCCTCTTTTCTTCCTTTTTCTCTCAGAGAGGGGGATGTAGCAGGCTGAGAGATGTGTTGGCACTAAGGGATGGGAAAGTAATGAAGCCTCACTGCTGCTGCTGCTGTGGCCGCCGGGGATGTCACACTCACACACACACACACACACACACACACACACACACACACACACACACACACACACACACACACACACACTAAAAATAAATGATATACACTGACAAATATTCTCTCTCTGTCACTCACTCACACACATACATACAAAACATGCATGCACCAAACAATTGAACACAAGAGCAAATTAATCTTACCAGCATTAAACATCTCTCTTTCACACACACACACACACACACACACACACACACACACACACACACACACACACACTCATCATGAATGTGTGTGTCACTGGGCAAGTGTGTGCATGTGTTTGTTTGGGGGTGTGGGGGGGTTGGATCAGAGGTCTGTGCATGTACGGAGGCTGTGTGTGTGTGTGTGTGTGTGTGTGTGTGAGTGTGTGTGTGAGTGTGTGTGTGTGTGAGCCCCTTCCGTGAGTGTGACTATCGTGACTCTGCTCTCTCGGTGGCAGATCCAGGAGCAGCTGGGGCCTCCTCTCTCTCTCTCTCTCTCTCTCTCTCTCTCCCTCTCTCCCCCTCTCCTCCATCCTCCTTCCCCGTCTCGAGAGCAGCCAGCTGGGTCGAAGCGGGCCAGCGAATGGGTCTGGGCCTCAGGCCAGGTGCACACAAACACAGACCTGCCACCCCACGGCTCCCCACGGGGCAACTCCCGGCCGGGCCTCGCACCCAGCCCACGTGTCAATCACCACATAACACGACATCACTTCCCAACGCATCTGCAGACGTGCACACATCGACACAGAGCCAAGGTCAGTGGAAGAAAAGACGTTGTATTATGAAGTCGTGAAGCCTGGTAAAAGCAAGTGGCTCTTTTTTTTTTCCTTTTTCTGTTGTTTGTTTTCAGAAGATAGGGAAGGTGTTGTGTTATGTCACTGCTGGCTCTCAGACAGTGAAACAGCTGCCAGGGCAAACTGTGCAAAACAAACCTGAGGGGTGCCACAGGAGACAGAAGCAGAGAGAGAGAGAGAGAGAGAGAGAGAGAGAGAGAGAGAGAGAGAGAGAGAGAGAGAGAGAGAGAGAGAGAGAGATAGAGAGAGAGAGAGAGTGAGAGAGAGAGAGAGAGAGAGTGAGAGAGACAGAGAGAGAGACAGAGAGAGAGAGAGAGAGAGAGAGAGAGAGAGTGAGAGAGAGAGAGAGAGAGAGAGAGAGAGAGAGAGAGAGATTCGGGAGGAGAAGATGAAGTGCAGGAAAGGAGAGAAGAGGACAGTAAATTGGGAGGTATTGATGAGGGAAGGTGACATGGCTCACACAGCAGAGGAGGAGGGGAGAGCAGAGCAGAGCAGAGCAGAGGTCAAAACCTCCTCCAGAGAGCAGAGGAGATGAACACAAGGAGACATAAGAGATGAACACAAGGAGACATAGGAGAGCAATAGAGAAGAGGAAAGTGCTGTGTTTGTCTTTATTCAGACAGGACAGAGAAGAGAGAGAGAGCGAGAGACTGGGTGGAATCGGGAAATTACCACGGGGTAGATGCCAGTCTCCGTGGGCACTTGGACTGGAATATGGTACAGAGGCTTCAGCTATGTGCACCACGGCTACCCCAGAATAGAGGATGGTGAAGAGCAGAATGGAAGTAGCGTGAAGGGAGAAGAGAATGGGGGAGATCAGAGGGGATTAGCCAGAGGCAGATAAAAAACTGAGAGAGTAAATGATCACGCGCGCGGTGGAGGGGAACCATCCAGCACCTCCATGGGTTAGCAGCCAGAGGCCACAGATCACCAGCACCATGGCACT
>NW_027468620.1:22770490-22784979 GCF_046254945.1 Alosa pseudoharengus | reverse complement strand
CATTACATTTAATCTACTGCAATTCAATACCATTGTTAGCTGTGTTTATGTTGCCATCATGCCATATCAGTGTAAAATCTGGCTCAAATGAAATAATACTGATAAAAAAAACTTTAGCATTCCCAAAAGTATTAGCAGGGAGTCCCAAAAGTATATTTTATTCAAAATGTGTGATCTCTGAACTCTGTGTCTTTGCATACACAGCTCATATTGTGAACAACTAATATCCTACAAATAATTCAAATAACTCAAACTATGAGAGTTTTATGAAGTGCTGGCAAAAACATCTGAAATGACCACCATTCTAACTTTCACTCACCTGATGAGAACTTTGTGAATTGTGAATTTGAACATTTGAAGGAGTGAATAAAAAATAGAATAATTTTCCCAGAAAGTCCCAGAAATATGACTTGAATAGAAGTTAGTTAGTTATTAACAATTAATTGGTAAACTTTTAGAATACTTTGAGCACTGATGCAGTCAGCATAGGCCTCTTACATGTTTGCAGGTAGGCCTACATTTCATTCCGTTTTCGATGGCAAACGCGAAACAGCGCCAAAACAAAGAGTATTACATGTGTACTGTTAAGACCCGCCATAGAGAATGAATGGGGGAAATTACGGAGGTTATAGTTTGACGATGTCGTACTCCCGTGCGGGCCAGATGCTATACCATGGACATGATTTGGGGTGCCACCCAAAATGAGGTGGCGGGCCGTAGTTTGGGGACCACTGATCTGGAGCAACCCTCTCTCCGCCTCTCTCTCCCTCTCTCACTCACTCACATATACAGAGAGAGAGAGGTGGGGAGAAAGACAGACAGACAGAAAGAAAGAGTGAAATAAAGAAAGAAAGAAAGAAAGAAAGAGAGATTGAGGAGTTGGTTACTGTCAATAGTCCTCCAGGTCTTCAGTCATCATCCCTACCATAGTGAATGAAAGTTATTCATCCATCACCACTCTTCCCCTAGAGGAGTAACTTACAGCAAGCCAGTGGGACCTGTAACACACACCTTCTGGCATAAGATATAATGCATAGCTGCCACACACACACACACCCTCACACACACACACACACACACACACACACACACACCTGCAGGACCACTGCTGTCAGATGCTGTTAGCTGTTAGAGTGCAGAGGAAGACTAGATTGCAAGACATCTTTAAGGAGAGCTGTATTGATGTATAGGGCTCAGCTGTTTGATGTTCCCAGTGAAGTTCTGCCGTTTGATGTTTAGTCTGCAGCTGACAAACTGATGCCAATATTCACACCAATATCCAATACATCATGGTAGAACTGAAAACACCACAATGTACATTTTGTATTTGTGTGTGTGTGTGTGTGTGCACGTGTGTGTGTGTGTATGCACGTGTGTGTGTGTGTGTGTGTGTGTGTGTGTGTGTGTGTGTGTGTGTGTGTGTGTGTGTGTGTGTGTGTGTACGTGTGTGTGTGTGTGTGTGTGTGTGTGTGCATAAGTAGGCTAAGTGTGTGCATGTGAGAACCAAAGCACACTCTAAGCAGTTGTGTACCACTACAATCTACGATTACGCAATTAGCTCTGTTACCTAGATAAAGTTAGCGTGACGGTGAATTGTGTAATTAGAGGATTAAGAGGGTTTTGGTGGATTACCAGACTAGTCATGTTACAGTACAAAGTCCATTTACATAATGTTTCACAGTATTTTGGATATTTTTGAAACAAACCTTTGGCAATACTGTATCACATCCATTAAAGAGGGCAGAGAAATCCTACTGAAAAAAAGCAGTGCTATTACACCCCACTGTATAGCCTCTCAGGCTCAGAGCAGAAGGGAGATCCGAGCAGAAATAGTAATATGGTAGAAAATCGTCCCCTTAGAATTATAGGGTTCTATCTACGTTCTGAGTAGTTCTGAGATATTGAGCTTCAAAGTCTTAGATTTCCATAGAGTTATACTGCTAAGTGGAACAAACCTCTTTAGATATAATGTCCAAAAATGCATACAACTACAAGAAACACCTCAGCTCATCTTCTTAAGGTGTCACAGAATAAGAATATGTAAATAACTCAATTTTGACAAAAATGTCAGATAGAACCTTATAATTCTAAGGGGACGAAATGTTAATCAATTAAGCAGCACTGTGCCACATATTACAATATTGGTATTTTACAGGTTTTAGAGAATAAGTAAGAACAAAAAAAGATAATTATGAAAAATAAAAATAAAATTACTTCTGACAGGTTAGTACATCAAGACGGAGGTATGATAGAGAGACATACATAATGAAATAAAAGTGTTGAACACAGGGAGAGTCTAGAGGTGAGGTGAAGGTTGATGTTGGTGGATTACCGTAGAGAAAGGATCACAGGGCTGAGGTGACTAGAGTGTGGGTCTACCAGTGTCACCATTACAGTGCTATCTCTCAAGTGTCATCTCCACAGTGTTATCTCTCAAGTGTCATCTCCACAGTGTTATCTCTCAAGTGTCATCTCCACAGTGTTATCTCTCAAGTGTCATCTCCACAGTGCTATCTCTCAAGTGTCATCTCCACAGTGTTATCTCTACAGTCATTTCTAGTGTCATCTCATTATTCGTAACACTTTATTTGAAGGGGTGTGCATGAGACTTATCTCCACAGTGTCAACTCTACAGTGTTATCTCTATGCTGTCATCTCTACAGTGTCATCTTTACACTGTCAACTCTACAGTGTCAACTCTACAGTGTCATCTCCACAGTGTCAACTCCACAGTGTCAACTCTACAGTGTCATCTCCACAGTGTCATCTCCACAGTGTCAATTCCACAGTGTCAACTCTACAGTGTTATCTCCACAGTGTCAACTCCACAGTGTCAACTCTACAGTGTCATCTCCACAATGTCAACTCTACAGTGTCAACTCTACAGTGTCATCTCTACAGTGTCATCTCCACAGTGTCAACTCTACAGTGTCAACTCTACAGTGTCATCTCCACAGTGTCAACTCTACAGTGTCATCTCCACAGTGTCAACTCTACAGTGTTGTCTCTACGGTGTTCTCTGTATGCTGTCGTCTCTACGGTGTTGTCTCTGCAGAGGCTAATGAGGAGGAACTCAGAGGTGCCACAGCTGCCTCTGCAATGACCTAGAGGACTGGTTAAATGCTCTGATAAACACACAGCAGTCAGTCAGGCAAAACACACACACACACACACACACACACACACACACACACACACACACACACAAACAAACAAGAGAGAGAGAGATTGAGTAGATAAGCCTGCAAGCAGCCACACTTTTGACACTCTTTCATATAACAAAAACACAAACTTTCTCTTTCTCTCTCTCTCTCTCTCCCGCTCTCTCTCTCTCTCACACACACACACACACTCACACACACACACACACTGATACAGACCACTGTGGTGGCGAGTGGTGCGTAAAGAGAGGAAGCAGGTGAAGTAAGCAGCAGAGAGAGATAGAGGGGGGTGGTGTAATAGATGAGGAATTACCACTGGCACTTTATTTGCATTAATATTGCACAGTGGCAAATGAGAAAGTTCTGTGTGTCCCAGCCCCGGAACTGGAGATTACCCAAAGCCCCGCTGCCGAGTGCTGGCTGCGGGACAACGCCTGATAGCTTAGACGCTTAGACAGGAAATCGATAGGAAATGACATCTGCCTCCCCAGATCGCACCCCGTGTCCCCGACCCGCCGCTCGGAGGATCATCTGACGAGCGCCACTCCAGCGAGTGAATTACTAGTGGAGTGGAAATGTTCGACTTCCACCACAGACAAAGCCTCTGATAACAGGAACACTGAGCATGTGCGGAAACTCTGAAAAAAGAGACAGGCACTCTCTATTCTCTCCCTATCCTCTCTCTCTCTCTCTCTCTCTCTCTTTTATGTGTGTGTTTCATATTTCTTGAATGTTTTTGGTGGCACAGAGATGGAGGTGACGTGGAAGCTTAGCATCAAACTTGAAAAGTATGTGTGAGACACTTCCTGCAGGAGAGTGCCACCGTGTCTCTGTTTCCCTAATCTTTTCAATGAGCTTATGGGATCAAAAAAAGTTTCTCTGTATCAAGAGCGGGTGACATGTTTGTCTGCAGCCCTGTGAAAGGTAGAATGTGTGTGTGTGTGTGTGTGTGTGTGTGTGTGTGTGTGTGTGTGTGTGTGTGTGTGTGTGTGTGTGTGTGTGTGTGTGTGTGTGTGTGTGTGTGTGTGTGTGTGTGTGTGTGTGTGTGTGTGTGTGTGCGCATGCATGTATGTTAAACTCAAACAAACTGTTTGAACCTGTGTTATCAGACCATTAACAAATGGTGTCAAATAGTGTTACAAAATTTTCAAACAGACTTCCAGAGACATCCCAGTACTTATGAGAGGAGAGGCACATCAAACACTCCACAAGCTGCCAAGAGTCTCTGCCCTTTATCAGTGCAGTGGACGTAGCCACTTAGGGGGGAAAAGATGGAGAAAAACACCATCGCCAACCCCCAGGGCAGAAATGGTCATCTTAGCAACAGCTGTCCACTAAAGCCATCAAGGCGTGTCTGAGCACTTAGGTCACTGAGGAGGCTGATGAGTTGATGCCACGGTGGTACAGCATGCTTATGTTCACACTTCTGAGTGTTACATAAGAGAGCAGGGCTTGAAAAGAGAATCAGAAGGAATAGAGACGTTTGGAGAAGGAATTAAAAGATGTGCATATTATTAAGATATGTTATGCATGTGGGTTTATAATGAAGGGATAATATGATGTCATGATATCAAAAGTACATTATAATTGAGTGCAGTTGGGGGACATAGGAACTATTTCTAGTTTTATATCCCGAAAAGCCTATATATTGAGATTTTCAAAGTATTGATGAAAAGAATTAGTCATTATAGAAAACAGTGCGATAGAATTTATTCCAGATATGAGATTTGCATGGCAAGATATTGATATAATAACTCCTTCATGTATCCTTTCTTGTCTTCTGACAAGATCATAATTGCTTTGATTTTGCAGTGCACAGAGACAGGTATCCATCCATAGATCTTAATTCCCCAGTCACCTAAAGCAATTGTCTCTGACAGCGGGTCTTTTGGTTCCATTGACCAATATGCCCCTGGTCTCACCAATACTTAAAGGAACATGAGCAATAAGCTTCTTTGCCACCTACCCCAGAGTCAGATAAGAGGATAAACAGCAAATAAACTCATTCCCAAAAAGTTGGGATGCTCCTTTAACTTTTACAACCACAGCCAGTGATCTCTAGTTTGAAGATGGTTGTTAAAATAAAGGTCAATGTATGAGGGATACACTTGTCAATTTGATGGGAAATAAAGACCTGACATCATAGGTTCATGATAAACCCCTTTTCCTTTAGTTAAAGAAAGATTCAGCCTTAGCTTTGACTTCTCAGGCGCACTCTGCGTCAGTAAAGTCCAAGCATTACAGATTCCAGTCACCTCGTGAATCAAACCATAAAGTATTGCCATAATTAAATATTGCCCCAGCCCCACTATGCAGCTCCATTTAACAAACACACAGAACCTGGCTCCCTGCCAAGCAGAACCCAAACACAATCCCCAAGCTCCAGCTCAGCATTTCTACAGCATTATTCATTCTCCTTGGAAAACTCTTATATTACTCTCATCAGAGCAATTTCTGAGCTAGGTACCGGTAGATACAATGTAGATATGAAACATTATCACATTGATTCTGTATAAAGGGTGCTCAGGCTTGGTTTGAATGTGTGGCATTAAGTGCTATATATAGAGGCTTTGGTTCCTGTGGGTCTGAAGGGTGTATTGATGGATTGGAAGTTTTGGTTAGGCAGGGAGATAGGCCAGCCCTCGGCAGGACCCCAGTATGTGCTGCATTGCAGTGGTAGAAGCAGCACCCAGCAGTGATCAGGCTGTGTGTGTGTGTGTGTTTGTGTGTGTGTGTGTGTGTGTGTGAGAGAGAGGGAGAGATGTGTGAGTGCATGGCTTACTGGGACAATGATCATGCATGTGGTGCAATATGACACCTCTCTCTTTCTCTCTCTGTGTTGACAATACTACATCTTAATTCTAAACATACTCATACCTTCCCTTTGTTCTGCAGTACAGCAGATTCCCAAGAACAAGTCACACATACAAATGCACAAATACACACAAAACCACACACACGCACACACACACACACACACAGACACAACACACCTGTACCTCACATACCCCGCCCCCCCCCCCCTCTCTGTCTCTCTGTTTCTCTCTCCCATAGAAACAGGAGAACACAAACTCCCTGTGACCCCAGAGCTTGGGAGCTCTTCTCTCCTCCAAGTGTCCACTTGAATCTCCCTGTTCAGCTCATCACCACATTATCTGCCTGCATGGCCACAGGCCAGGTGTGCAGAGGTGGGGGTGGGGGGGACACACCTTTTAATCAATATGTTTTCCCTGCAAATATCATACAGCACAGTCACAGCACTCGCAGGCCCAGCCATTGATTAGCAGTTGGAGGAGTCCACCGTGGGCCGCAGTCGATAGGGGAGGTCACACCACAGGACCTGCCTACTCCTCTCCACTCCTCTCCGCACATCCTTTATGGAAATGGAGATGTGTCGGAGACAATCTTTGACCTCACTGACCTGCGATGCTTGGCTCTGTGATATAGTGTCCCTCAGGAGCACGGGACAAAAAAAGAGGTATTTTCAGAAAATATGTTTTTACAATAAAGACACCTTTATTATCTTATACATACATCTGTTTTGGTATAATAATAATTATAGATATAGTAATACAAGTACGTCAAAAATAATAGTTATAATTATCATAGTTTTAAAAAACTAAGCAATAAACTACTCTTTACTTTCTCAAAAACATAAAAGTCGTATATATTAATGTTAGTTCTGTCTCTTAATTTCTCCAGAAAAATAAAAAAGATCACAGGATAGGAGGTTACAAAGTAGCCATTACTGTTGTACTGAATGTCTTACAGCAGGTGATATGAGTCATGGAGATGGTTACCTGGGCCCTAAACCCTGGTGAGAGGCTACAGAGCATTTAATGTGACAGATGTGTGTGTGTGTGTGTGTGTGTGTGTGTGTGAGTGTGTTTGAAAATGTGTGTTTGAATATGTGTGTTTATATGTGCGGGTGTGTGTGTGTGTGTGTGTTCACAAATGCCTGGCTGTGTGTTTTTCTGTATGTTGTGTGTATACACCAATGTATACACAAATTCCTGTGAGCTTGTGTTTGTGTCCAGAGCACTTGAGCAAGTCTGTGTCTTTGTGTGTTTGGATGTGCATGAGAGTGTGTGTGTGTGTGTGTGTGTGTGTGTGTGTGTGTGTGTGTGTGTGTGTGTGTGTGTGTGTGTGTGTGTGTGTGTGTGTTTAGCCATTGTTTTTTTTTTCTTTATGCATGTGTGCGAGTGCAAGTGTGCACAACACATTTTGATCTAGCACTTTCTCATATGAACAGCTACGGTACAGGTCAGCATGTAACACTGCTAGAGTGTGGGTGTGTAGTTCACATAGATTGGCTGAGCATGGGGAAAGCAGAGCATCATGGTCCTTTTTTTTTTGTATTCCTTCCAATGGGTATCAAAATACCTCTTTAAAAATGTCTCTGTGTTTCTGGATTTCTCTGGAATGTTCCGGTCGTAGTGAAAGAGAACCTGAAGAGTGTGTGTGTGTTGGTGTCTTAGGGGCGTGGGGTCGGCCAGTGGCGGTGGGGGAGAGTGGGCAGTCATCCTCTCTGGGACTGGGCGCGCTCTTGTGGTTTGTGGCTTAGCAGTGCTCTCTGTTGCTCTTCAGCACATGTTGGCAGCTGTAAACAAAAGGGACCACAGCCTCCTGAGTCCTGCTTTCTCATTCATACATCTCTGATATACTCTTGATGCTGTGTTGATCATTAAAGGAGGTAGGACTATTTTGTTGTTGGCAAATCGAGAGATTCCCGTATCCTGTTGTACGTTTTTTTTTTAATGTTTGTTTGATTTTTTTTTTTTTGGCAAGATGGAAATCCATTTGGCAATCTTGGGGGAGTTTCAAGCCTTCTTGTTTTTCCACCTCCACCTCCAGAGAAGCTGGGCTACTTCCTTGGGTTTTCCGCACGGCAAGTGTGTGAGGGAGAAGGATCATAGGGGCCTGGCCTTGACCCAACAGGCACTGGCTCAAGGACAGGGAGAGGAGCAGAAGTTGGGTCAGTCTCCCTCTCTCTTTCTCTCTCTCTCTCTCTCTCTCTCTCTCTCTCTCTCTATTCCCTTGTTCTCTCTCTTTTTCAGGATATTTTCTTTAATTCCTTCTGGTCAGAGGTTGGTTGAAAGAGAGACACAAGGTTCCTGCTTCTCACCCAGAGTAGCAACCCGCAGCTGGATCCACTCAGGCCGGTGGTCAGGAGGCGTCAAAGCTGTAAGGCAAAGCCAACCAGGTCAATAAAGAGGCCACATATTAGCAGAGACACACACAGAGGAATATGAGAACCATCTATGCAGTTATCTGGGTGTATATACAGTACGTACATGTCAGGGAAAATGTGTGTGTGCGTGCATGCGTGTGTGTTTGTGTGACGCTACCATGGAAGATCCGTCATAGTTAGCAACTATGCTTTTGGGAAACGGACCCCTGAATAGTTAATAGTAGTTAACAGTGATGTGTTTGACAGTGATAAATGTGGGATCTCAGTTTTAATCTGGTCTGTATATACTGCATTTAATCAACTGACAGCATTGTGCTGATAAACTATATTGCAATCTTGCCATTTTGAGTCAGGACAGATGCGAAACCATATAAGGTAAGGGAGTGCAGCACAATATTATTTTTCACGCTATGTATTGTCTCTCAATCTATTCCTATCTCTTTTTATGCCAGTCAACATATGCCAGTATCAACATTCTTAGCATTTGTGGCTTTGGGAGTATGGAAATGATGCAACACCTTGTGTGTAAGCAATGCTGTTTTCCACTAGCTTTGTGTGGAGTAGGCAGGTTGATGCTATATCTCAGCCCATATGCTCTCTCTCTCTCTCTCTCTCTCTCTCTCTCTCTTTCTGTGTGTGTGTGAATGTGTGTGTGTGTGTGTGTGTGTGTGTGTGTGTGTGTGTGAGAGAGTGGGTGTGTGTACATGCAAGTGTATGCATGCGAGTGAGTGTTTCTACACTCAGCAGAAATCAAGAGGGCAAACCTCACCTAATGCAAGCCTGAGGGTTGAATTATTCTGCCATTAAAATGGCTTCATCATTAAATATTAACTCTGCCCATTGCCTCCTTTGCCTGGAGCGCATTTAAGAAGAAGGTTAGGAGGAGGGTGACCCTCTCCCTACTCCCACATCCACTCCACTCACACACAGATAACCAGACCACTTGAGCTGCTTCAAATTCACTCTCACATTCACACAAACACACACAAACACTCATGGATGTGTTATGGATACTAACAGCACACACAGACACAGCCGCATTATGTGAATTTATCGATTCCACTCACAAACACGAACACACACACACACTTACACCTATACGTTGACACACCTATATATCACAAAAAATGTCTCTAACACACAGATAGCATATATACTCACACATACAGTACACATACGCACACACACACACACAAACACACACACACACACACACACACACACACACACACACACACACACACACACACACACACACACACACACACAAACTCATCTGTCTTTTTCACAAAGCAGCTTGTTCCCACTTAATCATTCCTGTCCAAGCACACAATCCTATACTTCAGCTCACTAGAATCCACTACAGTAGATGCCAGTATCTCAGGCAGTCCTGCAGTCCTACCGTAAGCCACTGTGCCAGTGCAAAGCAGCACGACTCTATAGATTATCCCTCAGATTATTTGTAATAGTAGCATGGCAATTATGATATTAGGAAGAGCTGTGGTAATGCAATAGTATGGTTTACTTTCTATGTGTACATACGCTGCATCTGCATATACCACATATGGAGAATGGTGTCACCGCTTACCTGTCCCAAAACTTGACACTTCTACACGAAGTGGTGCAACATCCCGCTGATATCAGTGCTGCAAGAGAAAGAACAGTCAGTGCTGCCTAAGAATCTCTATTTCTCACACATCTCTCTCACACACACACACACACACACACACACAGACGATTACTTCAGCTCCACCGAGCACAAAAGAGCAGCCTGTCAGTCGAGTGGGCTGTGCAGTCGCGGGCTTTTCTTAGCGCCTCTGTTTGCCGATTACAGGGTCAGATGTTTGGTGGTAATGGTGGGTTGAGCCACTGAGCAGGGAGATAATACTAATTATTCAGAGCTGCTAAACTAGCCAATTCAACAGCTAATTAACCCACAAGACCTCGAGTGGCTTTGTAGCTGCGCAAGCTAAATCCTAGACGGAGATTTCCTAAATTGTGGCGTTAATGCCTTTTAATTACTGTCATCTGATAAGGTGAAACAGTGGCGTTGAGGAATGGAGAATGAAGGTTCGGGGAAACTGTGTGAGCGCAGGGCTCTGTGTGTGTGAGGGGAGGTGAGAGTTTAGAGAGGTGTTTGTTGGCGGAGGGAGCTGCAGTGTTTGAGCCGAAATGGAGGCCGTGGCATATGGTGTGACCTGGCGGCGGCTGTGTGAGGGACAGCCCCTGGGCAAGGATGCTGCTCTGATTTACCCTGGTCACCACATGGCTGCCCTCAAGAGGCCCAGGCAACTCTCTCTCTCTCTCTCTCTCTCTCTCTCTCTCTTCCCTCTCCCTCTCTCTCTTCCCTCTCTCTCTCTCTCTCTCTTCCCTCTCCCTCTCTCTCTTCCCTCTCTCACTCTCTCTCTCTCTGTGCATACATGCATTGGAAAATGGATTTGTTTGATCTCTGAGTGTCAGACAATCTGACTCAGTCGATGTGTGTGTGTGTGTCTGTGTGTGTGTGTGTGTGTGTGTGTGTGTGTGTGTGTGTGTGTGTGTGTGTGTGTGTGTGTGTGTGCGTGTGTGTGTGTGTTTGTATACAGTATGTGTGTGTAGGTCTATAAGTCCCTGATGTGACCATGTTAAGTTAGCCTACTGAGACAGTACTAAATATGGAAACAGAATGGACAGAAGATGAAAACCGGAACAGAAGCAAGTTGCACAAATAAGGAGGATAAAGGAAAAAGAAAACAAAGACAGAACATCATGCATCATACAGTACTGCAACAGCAGTGTGTGTGTGTGTGTGTGTGTGTGTGTGTGTACATGTGTTTAATTCTTTATGTGCTTCTCCCCTCACCCCCTGATTTTCCATCTCCCTTGCTGTCCACCTCCCCATCTCTCTCTCTCTCTCTTCCACTCTCACTAGCTTCCACCCACCACTTTCCCCATCTATGTATTCTCCATGCATTCTCTTGTGGTCTGCCCTGTCCAGTGCAGTGGTCACTCTCAGACCATCTATTCACACTTTTCTCTCTATCTCAATCAGACACCCTCTTTCTTCTTCTTGTCAGATCCCCAGTATCAATATTTTGTGATGCTACAGACATGCCACTGTAAAATCAGAGCCCCATGGTCACATCAGCCTACACACACACACACACACACACACACACACACACACACACACACACACACACACACACACACACACACACACACACACACACACACACTCACACTACCAGGTTGACTGAGACTGACACTCTGAGATCAAACAAATGCATTTTCCAATGCATGTATGCACAAACACACAGAGATAGAGAGAGAGGGGAGGTGAGTCCATATGTTCTGAGATACACCATTAATCTGCCTACTTTACACATGAGGTACAATCACACCAATAAAGCGCTTACCGAGCGGGGATAGAAATAACATGTTGAGAGCAAAGATGAATTAAAAACTCTACGCATACACGTTGGTTAAAGGTTGATCCAACTGCTTACTTTCAATCTGAACTGCACCCATTTTTCTTGCCAATAATCTGAAGGAGGTTCACTGATGTGTGTGTGTGTGTGTAGAGTTACAGACGAAGGCTGAAAGTTGCAGAAGAACCTTCAAATCTCAAACAAAACACTGATTAGCTGAAAAGAGACAGCAAATGTGTAGTTAAAATGTGAACATGTACTGAAGGAGCTCTCTGCTTTGCAGAAATTGTGCAGCAAATGTCTGGTGACTGTAACCTTGGATTGCCAGCATGGAGCTTTCTAGCATATTGGTTAACATTCATCTCAAAAACCTACTACAGTAAATCAAAGGATTAATTATAAAGCAAAATGAGATAATTTAAAAAAGAATAATACCATCACAATTCAAGAATATTGAATAAGAGTTAATCTCTCTTTCTTTCTTTCTTTCATTCTTGATTTCTGTCTCTCAGCTTAAATGCTTAAATCACATTCATTACCTTGGTCTGCAATCTTTGATAAGAGAGTTGGATGATGGCAGCACAGAAGTATCCCTAGCGCCACAGTCTAAACTGATGTTGTTGATTTTTATTCAATGTAGTTACTTTGCATAACCACAACATGAAAGATTCATGAGAGTCCTCTCATCTCAGGGATCGATCCAAGAGCAGGCACACATCACACGTTTGTTTGGAAGGAGTGAGGGACAATGACAAGGAGGGTAAAAATAAATGTGTGTGTGTGTGTTTGTGTGTGTGTGTGTGTTTATGTGGGTGATGTGTATATGATAGCCTGTGGGTGTGTCTTTGTGTATCTAAATACACATGCACTTCAAGCTGTACTTCTGCATACATTATTCATCAATATTCATTATCATTCAGTCATTACTATGCAATGGTATTCTTTTCACAGATATACAGTAGATGCTGGGTGTATTTTAGTCAGGCAGCCATTGCACTGCCATATGCCTGCCGTTATGGAAAACAGCATTCATTGTAAGTCCTGTTGCATGAAAACAGAGGTCCATGGAGGTTCCATAACACATAATTAAAAGAGGACATATCCAATATGACATTTAGCGTTCGAAAGAGCCCATCTGATTGGTTTGTCTGTTGACTGACCCGTCTGCCCTGTCATTTGTGAGATTAATGGGACATGTAAAATGATTAATATCCTGACAGTCTCGATCAGACACCGGAAATTACTTGCTGTAAGAGCAAGAACAACATCAATCTCACAATAGCAACACAACCCTCCTATTAACTTTGTGGCTCACTGTAATCTCATGATCTAAGCCTACATAATAGTCTAATCTACTATTAGTATCCGTGAGTAGAGGTGTATTCAACCACACAGAATGCATATGTTCTTACCAAATATACATAAACATGAATATCAGTGTGTAAACAACTGCCACAGACTTACTATTCACATATCCTGGTTGCTATGACTACAGCAGCTCACAATTTTTACTAATGCTAGCCTTGCAGGTGTAAAGTTCTTGAACACGTCCAGACCCTATGAAAGTAACACAATTCAGGAACATAAGAATAGGGACTGGTGAGCAATTGTGAGCATTCACATTGAGCTCCCCCCAACTCTCTTCACTGTCAAGCCTGGCATATTCATGACTATTCATTTATTTCTCAGAGACGACTCTACATGAATCAATATCTTATAATCATATCATGCAGTGAAAATCTGCTCGATGCAACATCAATTATTCAACTCTGACTATTTGAATTCGCAATAAGCCATTACGGCTTGGCAGCCAGCAGTCAAACATCAGAAAACACACAGTGAGAGAGAAGTGAACTCCTTTATTTCTTACCTTCGTTTGAGCAGTCTGAGTTCAAGGCAGTTATGACCGTAACAAATTACCCAACGACAGCCTACCATGCCTACATTTGTGTTAGATTTGACTGAAACCTAGCAATAAAGTGTCACAGGCTAGAATTGGTAGAGCCCAGAAATAAATTCAAGGTGAATGTTTCTGCTGATTCTGGTTTGTAACGTCGTAACACAGACTCCTACTTCTTTTTCACTCAATTTCATCATCATGTTACTCATGTGTGTGGAGGTGGAGGTCTGCACTGCCCAATTTGTGGTCCATCACCAGAGGACAGTCTGAGGCCAGCCTCCAGTCAATAAGTAGCAGGATTCCTGATGTTCAGAAACAACCACACACAAGGACACTTTAACTTGTGCTAATGATAAAGCTCATTTTAAGCTTAATATATCATAATGCTTACTCTACTATAATTATATACTTTACTTAAAATTACATTAAATGACTTTAGTTGAGCAAGTAGTCAACAAGTCAAAGTTGGTTAAATATCTACTATTAAGCACTATGGCTATTGAATAATTGAATATTGTTTACTAACACTTTGCTATCACTTCATAAATGACAGCCAGTGGCTTTGGTTGAGAGTTGTGAGCAGTCAACATTGGTAAAATATCTGATATGCTATCATTTTCAAAGGTCACAATATCAAAGTGCTTCTCCCACTGTGAGAGGAATTCCCACTCTGAGCTGCCTAGTGGTAATTAAGCAGCGGAGAGGCAGTGAAGGGGCAGTGGAAGTCAGGCAGTGCTGGAGATAAATGGGGCTGGTGCTGCCTCGGTCCCCTCTTCTCTACCTGCTTCATGTGTCATTACCGCTAATGGAACAGCCCCGAAACACAC